>NC_056743.1:1758185950-1758230950 GCF_019279795.1 Protopterus annectens
ACTATTGGAACTATCTGGGTATCTTTCTTCCACATTGCTCTCATTTCTGTTTGCAAATCCAGATATTTTATGACTTTGTGTCTCTCTGTATGCAGGACACTGTAGTCAATGGGTGTGGTGATTTCAATGATCAATGCTATGTTTGTCTTCTTTTCTTAGACCACTACATTCGGTTTTCTGGAATCTGTCTTTTGAACTGTTGGTAATGGGTGATACCATGTGATGTAAACTTCATCATTTTCTATGATGCTTTGTGGCTCATGTTTCCAGTGTTTTTCAGTCATTTCAGTACCATAATGTTTGCACAATCCCCGGTGCAACAGTCTCGCCACATTATTATGCCTTTCAGTATACAGTCCTTCTGCCATTAATATATTGCAACCAGCAACGAGGTATGTGACTGTTTGCAATTCTGTTTTACAAAACCAGCATTTGTCTGATTTTCCCACATATTCAATGGACTTTGTAAACCAACATGTACATAGCCCACTATCTTGTGCCACAAATATTAACCTTGTATCTCATGGTTTGAATTTGCCTCTCCTTAACCATTCCTGCATGTGATCCTGATCAACATGAGGTTCTTCCAGAAGTTTTCCATACTTGCAACTATATTTATGCATTTTCCACATTTCTTGCCTTCTCATCTGATCCTTCACCTTATATTGTTTCTTTTGTTTTTTGGCACATTCAGTTGCTGCCTGATTTTTTTTCTACTTCTGGTTTGATTTCCATTCCTGCTTGATGCTGATATGCTTCTGCTAGCCGAAGCAGGAAAGTCATCTTAAATTTATTCTCCTCATGTTTCAAAACTTTCACTACATTTGGGTCTTGTGAGGTCAGCAGATATGTGTGGAGTTCCACAATTTCAGATCTGTATATGTAATCATTTTCAAGGAGGCCTATCCCTCCTTCGGAGTGGGGAATATATAATCTTGGTATGTACTGATTTTTATAAATCATTTGGTGAGGTCTCACTGCGGGTGCTATTCAGTGTATTCCCAGGCAATGCAAGTCTATTCCCCTCTATAGATAATACCCATATAACTGTTTACCCAGATAACAGTAGATGACAGCTGCTTTTAGCCTCTCCATAACAAATACTGGTGTTGGGCCTCCATAGCCGATGCAAAAATCAACCACTTTATAGCCACTGTTATTATCAGATTGTCTGTATTTGGTCAAAATTTTAGCCACTCTGTGACCTTTGGCAGTATTATAGTTATGTCAAGCCAACAAGTTTGCAATGTCAGCTCAGCCCTGAAAATCCTAATAGTTAGTATCAGTATCAACATATTTTAGAGACAGTGACATTATCGACCATTTTATATCCACTGCTTATAGTAACTCCCCACGTCAAGTAACAGTGATTGATTGGTTCATGCCTCCCACAGCTGTTGCCAGCAACCACAGACAGTGATACTATTTATGCTGGTTATGTGTCCAGCACAGCTAGGACAATTACCATCTCCACATGGCCAGTACTAGTGGTAGTTAGCAGCACTCTCACATTTCTTGAGGTATTTTGCACCCTCACAGTTACTGTTAATGTTAGTTTCTGTCTTGCACAGCCATATCAGTGCTTATCCCATATGTAGCTAGTGTCACTGGGAATGTCTATAATAATTATTAGCACCTACAACTGATGCCACTGTTTGTGTCAGTTCCTTTCCTGCACAACTAGATCCATTATCAGTCCTTCCACAGCAACTGCTTGCATTATTGACATTACGTCTTCTGCACAGCTGTCACTAGTATCTGCTGCTTCCCAACCAGTTATAGAGTTTGTGCAGCTGACTGTGCTGTGCAGCCAGAACCCCTGTCCACCTATCAGCAGAGAGTACCAATGTTTGGTACACATGCTTGTCATACACAATTGCACCTACTGCTTGCGCCAGTGTCTGTTCTATGTACTGAAAGCCACTATTCATCTGGCCCCAAAGACAGCGACAAAGGTACTGTTAGCATCTGTGTTGCACAAGCACAAAATCAGTTAAATTATACCATATTCATTAACTGAAAACTCACAGTGTTAGTTCTAGTTATTGCCAGTGACATTGTGGCAGTGTCTTTCACAGCCAAATCTGATATTGATGCCTTCAAAGCCATTGCTAATGTTAAACCTTCCTAGACATTGTGACTTTCAGCCCCTTCAAAGTGGAATCATTAAAAATGCAAGGTTAGGTAAGAGACTTTGTTCTTAGCCATAGCCATTGCCAGCTTTATTGCAGATATGATCATCAAAAATGTACAGCGTGGCTGTGAAACCTTTGTGTTAACCACATTTGTCAACCTCTTTCACAGTCAGAATCTTCAAAAAGAATTAGTGTGGATGTGGGACCTTAATCTTAGCCATAACCTCTGTCAACCCATTCATGGTTCAAATCATTGTCACTATGTTGCATCAGTGTCAGATCTTCTTAGGCAAAGCCAGTCCCTCCACATACAGAATCACTGAAAATATACAGTGTAGATATGAGTCCTTGACATCTGCCACAGCCATACGCAGCTGTGCATTGTCAGTCATTGCTAGTGTACAGTGTGAGTTTCAGGACTTCTTGAATACAGCCATTCTCAGTCCCATCAAAATCAGAGACATTGTTAATATACAGCATGGATAGTGGACAGTTTTCTTAACTACAGCCACTGCCAGCCCCTTCATTGTCATTGTTTAGTGTGGATGTTAGACCTTCTTAGTCACAGCCATTGTTACCACTTTAACAAGAGGCATTGTCAGTATCTGTGTATTTCAAGGCATTTTCATTCATCAGAATGTTTGTAATTCACTTTTGCGAATACCTTTCAGCTGCCAGTACAAATAATATCAAATATATTATGTGCATAAGATGGTAGGGAAGCCCCAAACTTTGTGAAAGGCCACTTTTTTTCTCACTTCTCTTCTGACAAATAGTCATCATCTGCTTTTCATCATTTCTCAAAAAACAAGAATGTTCAAATCATCCGGATCTTTCTTTATATGATACAGATTTGGCCAGAAGTTCATTCAACTGACTGGCCCCTGCACAGAAGTATGCTCCTGTCTCCACTTTCAGTAACCCAAGTGGGTAGTGACACATGTTTGGGAATGCAGTTGACTAATACAAGGCTTAAGCCCACTTGCTACTCTTGTGATGGAAGTCTGGTAAGAGAAAAGTACCACTAATAGCCCGTGACTAAGGAGTCTGGCTAGATGAGTAAATTAGATGGGCTATGGGTGCACACGGAGGACTTTGTGCAAGTCTGTGAGAGAGTACCTGCATCCACAGCACCCAATGCATGCCAACAGGTGTAGCACACTTAACCTCATCTGAACTATGTGAGTTCCATTTCAGTTATAAAAGGAGTTTGAAACTGCACTCATACAACACTGCAAAGCAGTTGTTTTCTGTGTTGGAGGGGAAGCAAGATCTTCTCATTTGCCTCAACAAGTTACTTTTAAGTGAATCCTGGCTGTACAAACCCATTCCATTTAGTGGATTAAAATCTGCAATGTGTTTAACTTACCCAATGGTGGTGTGATCTCAGAGTAGGCTATATTAGTTAAGGAGGTGTAAGCCCCCCTGCATGATAGGTGTGCATGTGGGGGTAATCATGTGCCTTACTTCAGACAAGGTTGAGGATTCATGCCTGTTCAATGCAATGGCCTTGGATTGGTCAAGATTTGTTCAAAAGTGGATTAACAGTATGTGCCATATGTGTGGCAAAGCTATGGCATACTCCATAAAGGGTTCTGCACCAGGCTCCAATTCTTATGTTAGTCCTGCTCAGAAGAAAAAAGATTTTATACATTCAAGTGCCCAGTACTGATGAATGTGTTTTATTCAGGTTGCTAGTACTTACCTGTTGACATATTGTCTGTCTCTAGAGTGTCAAGTGTAGTGTATGACAGAAGAATGCCAAAGAAACTGAAAAGTAAGGTGTACAAACCAGTTGTGTGACCAGTACTACTGTATGGTACAGAAACCTGAGCAGTAAAGGCAGAGGTGATGAGTACGGTAGAGGTGCTGGAAATGAAATGCCTGAAATGGGTGGTAGGATGCACACTGAGGGACAGACGAAGAAATGAGGACATAAGTGCAGAAGCCCAAGTAGCTCCAGTTGCAGAAAAGATCAAAGAGAGCAGATCATGGTGGTTTGGGCACATCTGCAGAAAAGCAGAAGACAATCTGGTGACAAAGGTTTGGGATAGACAGGAAGAAGGTAAGAGGAAATGAGATCATCCAGCAAAGAGGTGATTGGATTGTGTGACAGAAGATCTGTGACAGTCAGGCATGAGTGTCAAAGATGGCAGGACTGTGGCATTGATTTGAGAGAGTTGATGACAGTTAACACGACACCCCAACCCCATGTAAAAAATGGGAAAAAAGGTGTTGATGATGATGATGATGATGATGATGATATAGTCTGTCTACTCAGGCTGACTGCAATGTGGAATCAGAGAAGCAAAGAGGCAAACGTAAAACCCCTCCCACTCCCATGGCTTCATAATGCATGCAGGAGTCTGTTACCTCCAGGTCTTGCCTTCTACCACAGGCAACAAAAGGGGAGGAGACTACAGCTGACATACCTTCAAAGGTGTTCAGATGGTCCAGGAATATGAGGAACAGAGCAAAGAAAAGAAGACCACCACTCTCCTACACATGAAACTGTTTTTTGTTTCTTTGAATTTATCTCTGGTCAGCTAACATTCATATAATGAATGCCTTTAATAGAGGGTCTATGTGTGGGGCAGTTGAGTAATATAAAACGTTTGAAATCCCAACCTCACTGAAACCTGACTAACACACATTGTGACAAAACATACATAATAACATTAATATTTTTTGAAGTTTTACTGATCATGATGAGGTCACAAAAATTGGTACGTGAGTAAGGAAAATGTTATATTTAGAAATGATACTATTTTTCAAGATCTGTTCTTTCCAAAACACATAAATTCATTTTTTTCACTGTATGAATTCTATCTGTATCTCATTTGTTAGTGTAATCTAAATCACCGCCTTTACCTTTAGCACCAATGTTGATGTTTTACACTACTTAACCTCCTGAAATGGATTGTATAACTTAACATCCACTTATGCAGTTGCAGCAATGTCTTATCAGCCAAATCTGCAAATAGTATTTTCTGTTAATATCATTTCTAATGGAGACTAGCAGCTGTTAAACCCCGCTCCCTTTAGAACTAAGTAGGCAGGTGTTAAGGGGGCTCAAGCCTCACCTTGCAAACTATTAATGAAAAATACAGTTTGCAAAAATATAGTTGACTGACATGTTTACACTGAGATACTTCAGACGTATGCACATATATATTTTTTCTAAATCATTTTAATGCCCATACCTGCCATTTGTCAACTGGTGCATTCATTAAACATGGACAAGAGCTGACCTTGATAGGTCATCACTGATGTGGCCATTAGAGTTACCAATTATGGGCCTAACTTCATCCACCGGATGTTGATTATGGCATGTGCAGGTGCTGAGTTCTGCAGTGCAACCCCCCCCATGTATGCTTGCATGCATGCATACTCCTCCATGTGCACATGAAGGCTGTCATCTGAATTGGGCTTGCCATGGCAGAGCACACATCTTCAATCCATGGAGCGCTTGCCATATATAGTTTCTACAGTAGGTGCTGACATTGCAGTGAGTTTAAGCATGCTGAGGAATGAGTATATTATTTTAACAGTCATATAATTGTTATGCTGATTTTGTTCTTAGAAGAATTTATATTGAGAGATGAGCAGTGTAAAATAATGCCTGAATTTTATCCTTAAACAGATGGGCATTCCTTTTTACTTAAATTAACAGCAGATTCTCGGTGTTGCCATTAATGAAATTTAAGGTTAATACTTCAGATATCATTTGACAATGTTCTAGGACTGAGCTACCCCTACACTGCTTAAATCTATCAGATCTGGCTGTTGCAGTTATCATGCACTTCAACAGAACCATGTTACTATCTGCAAATATGCAAAGATGCTCATCCAGCTTAATTTTCACTCCTGTATATATAAAACTGCTTTTATGGTAATTACTAGAAGCTTCCATTTAGCCGCAATGGTGCAGCGGTAGTATTGTCGCCTCACAGCAAGAGGTTCTCCCATTTGATTCTCGGCTGGAGCGACTTCTGTGTGGAATTTGCATGTGCTTCCTGCGTTCGAGTGGCATTCGAAAGACATGCATAAATGGGCATGCCTTCGTTGAAGGTTGGGCATCGAGCTGGCACCTCGGCACCGTAAAAATATACTGCAAATTATTAGCGGACCGGAGTTTCGCTGTGGCGACCTGTAACCGGGAAAAGCCGAAAGAAGAAGAATAACTAGAAGCTTGTATTTATGACATTAATTTACAGGATAAGGGAGCAGTTGAGCCAGACTAGTCTTTAAAGTCCGAGGTAGTGGAGATGAGTAAAGCTATGAGCTGTTAATGAGCTCCCTGCTGTAGTTCAGGGTTTACATTTTGTAGCTTCCATTTACCTGTTGTGCTACACTAAGTAACCCACTTAACAAGGCAGTGCTTCCAGTTTACCCTTGAAAAAGCATACTTGTGTCCATTGGGCTTAACTAGCCAACAAATAATAAAACAGTAAATGGAGGCAGAATCTATTATTGTATGCATTGCTGAAAGAAGGGGCTCCCACCATCTTATTAATCTTTCCTCATTGTTTAATGGATAATTATGACGCTAGCTGCCCTTGCGAGCTCTTTTAAGCCTAGCCAGTTTTCCTTTCTGCACTCAAAATAACCCATTCCATTTAGTTATAGACTGACCTTACCATCCCATGGCCAATTATTATATATTACCCATAGTGAAAATAACTGGGATCACACCATAGACAATTTTAAGGGACCCATGCATGAGAGAAAGCATTTAGGAGCTGCCTTTGTCTACTTAGTAGTACAGGGGCAGTCCTGGGGTATAGTTTCTGTTTCTCATCCATAGATCTGAGTTGTGCTTGAATATGGACAGGGATGAACTTTGTTTTATGTGGATGGGGTTCCTCGGTAGCAATATCCTCTGCAAGATATACCTGTCCCTCCAAACCATTCTGCTGTTATAGGAGGTTTAGATCCCTAGACAGAGTATTTCTAATGGCATTTGACTTGTTAATGTACACTAAATCCATCAGTAATGAGTTGGTGGATGTCTTGTATTCAAGGCAGAGGTCATCTCTTAGCAGTCTGTAGGATACTGGGTATAGTGACAGAGTTTTGAGTTGGTCCATGTAAGACGTTGTTTAGGCCTTGTATCCTTTTAGTGAGGTATTACTGTGGGTGTTCCAGTTGTTGTGTGCATCTGGACTGATACATACCAAAGGGGGCTTTATATTCAATGACTGGTCTAAAGAGGGCCGAGTAAAATGAGATAATGGCATTCCTCAATCTAGACACAATCCATTTGTTTATTAGCTGTGAAATATAGAAGGACTGAGTAAAAGGGGACAATGGCATCCCTCAATCTAGACACAATCAATTTGTTCTTATGGGGTACGGCTGGATCTATGCAGCTGTTTACATGCCGGTATAGTGTGGTGGTGTACTTTTCTGCATATTCAATGGAGTTAACTGGATTTGGTGGGGATTTGAAGCTTGCCAATGTATCACTTAGGAGTAGGTAGTTTGTCTTAAAGAAATTTGTAAAGGTACTTTGGGTAGAAGGGAATCTGGTTTCAGATTTGTTTTGAAGGAGACTGATTTATGTTCAGCCCTAACAAGTGATGAAAACAGGAAAGAGGTGGTACAAAATGCTCCCATGTATGTTACAAACACTGCAACATGCCTCAAACCTCTCCTCCTCCCTGAAAAACAGGCTCTCCTCCCACCACTAGCACTATAGGCAGGGAGAGACAGGAGAATATGTCAACACAGGAGGCTGAAGACTCATAACCACAGACAACCAGACACCCCAACACATAAACATGTAAATCACATCATACTCTCCAACAGAAATACAAACATCACCAAAGGGCTTCTCAAACAAGTTGCCTCTTGCCAAACAACACACAACAGGAGACTCCCAGAACTCACACCAAACATCTACTCACTCAGGTAGCCAACACCCCTCACACATAGACCACACAAACACACACAGCACAGAGACCAGACCTTAAGGCCAAAACAGTCACCTGACCAGACGCCACCAGGAGACCTCGTACAAGAGACACACTGTGCTGGAAGACACACCACACACACAGACTCACACCCAGTCTCAAACACATCTCTTAAGCAACCACCAGTACCACACATTACACAGGCAGTCCACGCCACCAAACTATCACACACACGTCTGTCGTCAGCTACATGAAGCTTGATAAGGGGAGGCAGGCAGGCTGGACAGGTAGCTGAGAGAGGTAACACCCAGACAGGACACTGTAGCCCTCAGAGCTCAGCCAAGATGCCACTCTCTGATAGCAGTATGCACTAGAATCCACCCAGGCTTACATCATTCTGTCTGCCTGGGATGACATGCTGGACAGTCTGAGTGGTCTCTCATGCTATGAAGCCTGTCTAAGTGGGTCTGCCTGCTTGACCTGCCTGGATGCCCCACTCCCTGCATGAGTGGGACTTAGGCTCTAAACCTCCTATTCACAACCTATGGCAGGCTCTTGCCACCTCAAACAATAAATGGCAGCAAGGGGTAACAATTAAATCAACCTCATAATGCAACAAAATGCCAGCACTGGGAATCCTAAAACTCAAAGTCACCAGATGTCTGTGCTGTGGCACGGCTCACGCCCTTCCCCTCTGTATCAGAACAACCTCTCAGGTGCTCTCTTCCTATCATGCTAGAACACCCCAAGGAAAAATCAAAGGAGCCCCTGGCCCCTCATTCCGGAAGGAATCAAGAACAGGTTGACCTCAGGAACCAATCCATGCACCGGACCCACACCCACACAATCAACCATAGGCACGATGCAATTTGACCATGTGGCCAGGATCAACTCAGGTTACACATAGCATCTCTGCTTCACATAGGTTCCTGAAAACCTGGCAAGGTAAAACCCGACTCGCCACCATCATACTAGGTGACACAACTACCTCACTACATAAAGACATAACTCCATCGCAAACACTGACTTCTAAAACAATCAATATAGACTGGGAACACTCAACAAGCCCAAACAAGCCCGCCCCACTAATAACCAGAGAACAAACTCAAATGCCATGGAACACATACTCAACTCACAAACACATACTTCCCACAATATCAATCAAACACCAACTGAGTCAACAAGAACTAAACTACTTCTCAAGCCACCCCTCCTCTAGCCCAAATACCAAAGTAGGTCCTCATCCAAAAGTCACTTCCCCACCCCATCTACAAACACAAAACTAGTCCCATAAGGCCTCTCCCTGCGAGAAAGCATACCAAACTAAGTGTGAGACTTTTGTGCATCCCCCCCCCCCACTACCGAGGACTGCATGGATCAGGGTAATCCCTACCAACTCCCAAAACCCTTGTACCAAAACTGCAGGCAGTAGGCAATCCCCAAAGCCCAAAACAAAAAACACAAAACAGTCAAAGGCAGGCAAAAGAGCATAAAGATCCTACAACAAAAAACAAACTCTACAACAATAAGTAAAAATCTAAAAAAGTAAGAAAAAATTTGATCACTATCCAAAAAAAATCAAATAAAGCAAAAAATCATCCAAATTAAATTAAGAAAAAAAAAAATTAGGGCTCAAACCTTGAGAGAAAAAAAAAACTTTACTCATAAAATTTAAGTAAAGAAAAAAGAAGACTTAAAGAACAGACAGAAAGACAAATGAATCAAAATGATGTGAAGATTACCCTCCCCCCAGACATTGCCAACATATATATCTAAACTCCAAAAATACTCCCCCAAAAAAAAGGATAGCCCTAAACTTCTCTGCTCAGCCCCCAAACAACCATGCTGCCTGCTGGCTCTCTCAAGGCAGTTCGCTAAAAAACACATTATCCCTGAAAACCCACCATCCCGTGTGCACTGTCAGCTCAGCGACTTACCTCGGATAGGTGAGGGGGGAGTGTTTAGCAAACAGTCTCCCCCACTCAATCGATCCCTAGGTCACCAGGCGACCCTGTGGTGGTCCCACTTCACAAAGGCAGTGCCTCCTGAGCCTGGTCCCTTCCACCCTAATGCATGATGAAAAGCCATATGGACATGCACATGGAGATCTCATAAATAAAGACAATTTGGATTGTCAAATTTTTGCAGATGGAGCAGTTTGCAGTTATTTTTTTCCACAGATCACTTCTTTGCTTGCCTTTTGAAGCACTTGAATTTTGCATTGATTAAACTTGGATTTTGAGAAGGGGCAGTCCATACCAGCCTATCCAAGACCTGATACTAATACAAGACCCTAACACCATTGAAACACTCATCACAAAGCTTTAAAAACAAACCCATACATCACAAGATGGTGTGCTGGTGGCTGACTGAGTGTCAGAACCCACAGCTGGTGTGTTGTGAGGCATGGCAGAAGCCTGTCACAAGTGGTGTCCTTGTTTGCTCAGTCCTGCCCACTTACCCACAATTGTCATTCAGTCCTCAACCATCAAGGAGGGTGCAGCCTGACAAAGTTTTGAGATGAGGTTGCAAATGACTGCTGACAAAGACTATCAGAATCAGGGCTTCATCACAGCGGATCACTAAGTGCAGAGCCATGAGTGTTAGGTTGGTGCTCCAAAAAATATCATGCCAGAATATCAGCCTAAAAAAAATATACAAGAAAACACCATATGGTATGGTTACCACTGAAACAGAAGGACACTTATCACTGATCAAGGGGGAATCAAGATCACACAGCACAGGCCTTAGATTCACATTCATTGAAGTAAAGTAGTTAGGAAGACCCTGGGGATTGCCCAATCTTATCTACATTGCCCACCTTATCATGAACAGGTGGGTCAGGTCTCCTATCATAGTCTCCCATCAGACCAATGATTGACCAATGGTTGATACAATGCCCCTGGACTGACCATGACAATAGCTGCAGAGGCCACAAAAGCAAAAGGAGAAAGCATAAAAGTTCCAAACCAAAAGCAAAAAGGGCCTCAAAACTGAATGACGGCTTGCTCCAAGGTCTCAAGCTCACACTCAGCTGTTACAGAGGTGCAGAGGTGAGTTGTGCCTGACATACAAGGCCAAACATGCTTCACCTCAAAAATCTTGATGAACATGAAAAACCAAGAAAGAGCCACAAGGGCGGGGACTTAAACCTTGACACGGTTTGACATAGTTAGGTGGAGGGATAGATTCATCACCCAAAGAAGACCAGATGAAACTAGAACAAAATCCAAAATATATGTGAGGTAGACAGGCCATGTTCAGTTCAAGAGGAGACCAATGGATGGGAGATGATAGATCGCAGATATACCCAGGGATTACCCTCAGTGTCACTGCTCAACAGAGGCACAAAAAAATATGGGCATAGTTTTCACTAAACTAAAGGGGTGGCAAAACATAACTACTATGGGCTAGGCTTATAAATGCCCTTGGGCAGATAGCCTAGTATGAACCTATGAACCTATGAACCTATAAGGACAAGATCCAACATGTTTTTCCTTCTAGTGGGTACCCTGACTAATTGCTCCAGGATACTTGTATTGACAAAAGTCCATCAAGCTCTGTGTTTGTGCACTAGTGATGGTGGAGGTTTCCCAGACTATAGTTGGATAGTTTAGATCACCTAGGAAATGGTACTATCTTCCTGTGAATAGGCATTGTGGCTTTCTTTTGTCATAGAGGGAGTTTTATAGCTAGCTAGCTAGGGTTGGGAGGTGGCTTAATGGCTAAGGTGTTTGCCTTACAAACACAAGGTGCAGGGTTTGAGTCTCACAAGGGATAGGGATATAGGCTTAAAAATGACTAAGAAAGCACAGTTAGCTTAGTACTAAACTATGAACCTATAATATATGGTACAAGACCTTTCTGATGGTTATTTGGACATGAAGAAACTCTAGTAAATTGTGCTGTCTTGCACAGTAGGTGATTTAAATGTGTGGAAGGCATTATAGCCCTGCACAGCTGAAGTACTCTGTCTCTGTTATTTTAAACCATGCCTCGGTCACTACACAGATGTCAATGTCTTCCAGGGTGAGGCGGGCTTATAAGGAGTGGAGTTTCTTGTTAAAGCTCCTAGCATTGATCATTAACACCTTCATATTTTCCTTTGCTTGTTTCATTATGTTGGTAGATTTATCAAGATGGCATTGCCTGAAAATGGCACTATGGGAGTGGACAATGTCTTTGCCAATAAGCGAAAACCTAGAAGGGACAGATGCAAGCCTTCCCTGGTCAAGCAGGGCAGTCTGTTAATCATATCTTCCCCGGTTGACAAATATTGGAGCCCCTATAAATGACATTAAAAACTAAGCTAATTATTAAAGTCAATTATTATTTGGTTGTATTGCGGCACCATCCTTGGAGAAGGTCGAATGCTGCTCAATGCTTTTAAAAAGTGTATCATTAATATGTAGATTATGGAATCAAAACACTTTTATTTCAGGTAATAATGCATGTGGCATCCATTTTTGCTGAAATATTTTAATCTTATGCAGGTATGTTATCAGTAACTTCCAGCAATTCATGCACTTCTTATCAGTTGCAAAAATCTACCTAAGGCTGGTGCGTTATTCTGGGTAACATTTCCACTGTACTAGCTGACATTTTGGTCAGTATTGTAAAGTCTGCATTTAATAATATAAATGTGTTCTGTAGCTGGGTGAAGACACAGGATACCCCTCCCCCATTCCAGCAGTACCATCACTTTTGAGCATTAAATGTGGAAATGAGTTCTTTCCATCCTTGTATTTTTAATTAAAATTTCTAAAACCTGGCTTAACTACTGCTTTTCCTGATTTTGTAATAGCTGTGTTGGAAAACTATTTCCGTTTTCTTTCACCTCAAACAACTTAATACTTTTTTCTGTTATCTCTTCTGAAACATTTATGTTCTAACTTCCTAGTAACCAAAATGAAGTATTAAGTTCATAGGCAAGTACTAAGCTAACTGTCCTTGTGGGCCCTTTAAAGTCTAGCCAATTTTCCTTCAAAGGTGAGAATCAAACCCTGTACCTTGTGTCTGCAAGGTAAATACTTTAGCCATTATTCTTCTGGGATATGTCTTTTTTTAGATTTTATATGAAGCATCTGCAAACCCCACACATATAAATCTCCTACATATTTGTAAGTCAAAGAGTACCAGAAATACAAGGACTAGGGACCTGAATTTTGTTTGTGACTTAAACAGAACATGCTGGAGAGACAGAGATGTGTCCCAGAGACTGCCCCTTCTTTGGAACAGGCTTCCCATCCATGTGAAGCTGAGTTAATCTATTATCCAAACGCAACCTAGACCAGTGGATGAGAAATAGGAAATTTGCACTGGGCCTGGCACACATGTCCCTTATGGATAAAAGTAGCTTATAAATGGCTGACCCTCAATGCCCTATTTGGATACAGGGCATAATTATTCTTTAGGGAAAACTTGGCAAGGCTTAGAAGGCCCCCAGGTCCCCAGGTCATTAGTCTAGTAACAATCTATGAATCTATGAATAAGATACAAAATATGCCCTCTGTTTCTTTAAATTTGCTTTCTTTGTATTCTGTCTTCATCACCCATAGTTGCTATTCTTCTGGATTTCTATGTCAGGATTGGATGGGAAGACACACTGGAATGTAAGGAATTATGCTAGCAGCTTCAGTTGAATGTCACCGAATTTTAAGGACTTAATGTCAAAAGTTTCGGTATCCAGTGTTTTGACGGAGGACATCTGAATTCTTAAGTAGAATGACAATTTGCTTTTTAATGTTTTTAAGTTTAAACATAAATTATGGTATAATAACTTTAGTAAAGACCACTGGGAAAATGATTCTTTGATGTGTTGTGTTTTTTCTTTGGGGGGAGTGTAGGTTTTAATACTATTTTTAATTTTTTAATGTCAGCTGACTGGTTATCACAAGATATGAGTTTTATTTAAGTAGCATTACTGATTTTTTTATTTTATTCTGATGATGTTTGATATATATGATGGACAAAAGTGCTTAATAAAGTTCTGGTTCCGGAGTTTTGCATCACTCGGTTTTGTTTCACTATATGTTTTTTTTTTTAACCTGGTGTGCACAGCAGTTTCTTTTTGGATTTTCTAGTATAACAGGGCCACAGAATATGTTGGCTGTTGGCTGTTTAAGTTAGCAGCGCATGTATTAGAGGTAAACATAGTCTAATCAGTCACACTGCAAAGGCACACTGTTAGAATACTTACTTAGTTCTACAGTATGTAATAAAATCTTTAGTAGCAGTTACCAACTACCAGACAACATTGCTGCTTCAGGGACAGGCAAAGAAATTCAGTGTCTTGCAGAGCTACTGAGCAGCAGACTTGACTCTAGTGTTTTCAGTGAGCCTTGAGGCACTGAAGAAACACAGGAATGAAAGTTATGATACAGCTGACAGATGTAGCTATTGAGATAGTTTGTAGGACAGGGGAGTAAGCAATGAAGGATAAGGTGTTGTCAGCAACAAGTGCAGTAGCATGATCTTAAAATGTCCAAATTTGAGGTTGTCAGTAATGTTAACATATATTGTTACTGAGAGCCAAAGTATTTTCAGAAGTACAAGACTCATAAACTGCAAGTCCTGAAACTTCAAAAAATAAACATGATTGAAAAAGAAATACAGTGCATCTTACAACTTGCAATACCATTAAACCATGAAACCCTGCACACTTTCCCCCAAAATGGGTTGTTACACCTCCCACTCGAGCGTTACTTATATATCCTAACTCTGAGATCACTGCAGGGAGAGTACTATGAGGTATTGCAAGTGTGCATTCCCATATTCACACTAACAATCTTACTGTTATAAGGAGCACAAAACGGTCATCAGAATTTCAATAGGAACCCTTATTGTACTATTCACTTGACATAAGTATCTCACAGCGGTCAGTCCTTCATTCCCTGCTCCTTTCAGTGTACATTAAATCCCTGCCTCTAAGACTTACTAATCTACATTCCTGTCCAAAACATAAGTGCTTCCATATTGTCACATTCTAGCATTCCAGTCCAAACCACCCGGCCATTAGCCAGTGATTACAAATGGCACTGGGAAAAAAGAAAAACTTCAAATGAGTATCACTAAAACATGAACACAACTAACGCCATTCCACTTATCAAAGTACAAATGCTGAGCAAAATGCACCCAAACAGGCAAATAACTTTTTCAATTGCGACAGTTATTACATATAAATATTAATATATTTGGTTAGACGAACTACTGTTACATGTGATTGATATTTTTTATGTACACATCATCCTATAACATAACATGTTTTCCATCACCATAAGTAGGGGCTGCTTCAAAAAAGTGCATTCATCCCTCATTTCGAATATTAGTTGCGGAAGCCTTAAGAACTAGCAGTATTCCATTGAAAAGCCTATAAAAGTAAATGCTTTTTTCTGATTTCTCATAATATCAAACAAAACTGGGTTATTCTAAAATGACTAAACTGGATTTCTACAGTCAGCTCCATGACATAAAAAGATAAAGCCCTGACTACATCCCAGGAATCCTGGGTTCAATTAACATCCTGGGCATCCGAGATGTTACCAAGAGAGGATCTGCATACACATTCTGGGGTAGAGGTGGGAAGGGTGTAAGCATGGGATGTACATCATCATTTGATTTCATTGTGGGGAGACCATGGAAATAACCCCAAGTCAGGCCTGATGAGGCATCCTGATGATGTCAATACCTTATGGAAGTGACAGGTGGCCCAGTGCTGGCACTCACTGGATATCCCACCCTTAAGGTGTTATTGGACGTGCTCAGGTGTGGGAAATAAATATAAAAATGCTCCCAAGGCAGCAATGTGACACTATGTCAGGACACCTCACTGTCCTCACTAGCCTCGATCCTAATGAAAGATAGCCTGGAAGAGTCAGCAGGCATAAGCAGACCCAGTAAATGAAGACACTGGCGTAATGTTGTAGTCAGCTATGTTGGAGGGAAAAAAAGGCAATAATAAATGAATAAATGCATATATATATTCAATTTCAATACAAAATAGTTCTAAGCTAATGATACATTTATTAATTATGAGACCACTCCATTTGTGCAGTGAAGTCCATATCCAGACGTTCTTGCTCCCACTAGCTCACAGACGTTTGCTAGCCTTATGCTGCAGGTTGCTCAAATCCTTTATGCTATCCATCAACACATTGGTTGGGAATCCATAGCAATGCAGTGCAGTTCTGTAAAAGTACAGGACAGCTAAGTAGCACTACATGTCAGGGCAGGAGACATTAAGTATTCCAAGACACAGAGATTGAGCTTGTGTGTAGCTAGCAGCACTGCAGGGTACATAAATGATTAGTAGTGCTGCACGTATGTGAATAGACACATTTGTGCAGTGAAATCCATATATAGACATTCAAGACACAATAAGTCAAACAGATGTCATGAGAACAGAGAATTAGAAATCACAGATCAATACATCCCAGAAAATAAAGTGGTGCATGTATTAGTCAGGCCACAAGTGTTAGTCTTACCTGGCACAAAGCACCACAGAAAGCTGTATAGCCATAGGTATTTGCAGCTGTAGTGCTATGGTGTCTCCAAAATGAGGACACCTGTCATATGCTTAAAAATGGGGAGGTAAGGGGTGCATAGAAAAGTAGGAAAAAGGAGAAGATGAGGAGGTAAAGGGGTGCATAAATGTTTGAAAAAGGAGAAGACAGCAAACAGTGGGTGCAGGACTAGGGAAGACTGAGTCACTTTTGTGTGGGGTAGGACTCCTTTTTGATTTATAGAGAGAAGGGAAACAGGATAAGGGTAAAAGAGAAAACAGGATAAGAAAGAAGATAGGATAGTTTTCAGGCAGACTCATATACAACAGTACCGAAAAAACAGAAGTAGAATCTGACAAACTAAGATGAGGAAACAGGGATCAGACAAAGACAAAAACAGGGTAGACAAATGGTGAAGCAGTAGGTTACACAATGCAGAGGGCAGGAGCATGACACAAGAGGAATTAGGTGTACATGGCTAGTGACAGGGAGGGATACAAGCAGCAATGTGCCATCTATTTCCTTGGCTCAGAGAGACGTTACAGGGATCCGTCACCACATGATGCATTAGGGTGGCCAATAATATGGATCACGCCCTTCCCTGGTGGCCTGATGGTACAGACCAGAAGGTGAACCAGTCTGTTGTTCACTCCAGGAAGCTGTCCATTCACTGCAGCCTGCATCACCAGCTCCATCAGTGGCTAATTCATCTCTAGCAATAAGCCTGGCCTACTGCCAGTGAGAACCCAGAACCCCTGCCAACAAGACACTCCCAGCCTCATCATCCTCATACTCCACAGCAGCAGCCATCACAGGGGGCAGATGTTGCTGAGATACCTGCTCAGGAAATCTATTATCCAGACCTGTAGCAAGTTTATATACTGGCTCACACCAATCTGGAAAGATAGGCCAGGTGGAATAACAGCACCACCTGGACCTATAGGCAATCCTGAGTGGGTACACAGAACTCTGGACATTTGGAATAAGCTGTTTCTGTCTACCTTCATAGAAGGTCCACCCTTGCACTAGAGACCTCATTATAAAAGACTAGCAACAGGAATACGTGTGCCTGTATGTCTATGTTGTATGTAAATTGTAGTGGCAATGAGGTAGTCCACAGTATCAGAACAACTTGTCACTGTACATATCCGTGGTGGTGAGTGTCACAGTTTTATGCCTAGAATCTTGTACAGCCCTTCCCCATAAAAAAGAAGGGCAATGTCAAAGGCATTTGCCATGTTGTGTAGTAAATTCCCTACACCTCATCAAATGCATCCTGGATAAGATTTGGTCTGTTCAAGTTCAGCCTGCGGACGTTGAACTCGTTGATCGCTATTTCCCTAGGAAATCACCACTGGTATGGTTTGTAAGCATGCATTAGCAATGATTCATTTTATTCCCCAAAGATTTTCCCTTTTCTTTGTGTTAGTGTGACCATGGATTTGGTATATACAAGTTCAGGGCTTTTGGGGAGCTTATCCACCAAATAGGTGGTGGATGAGGGATTGTCACCCACTCATCCTGCAAGGAACACTTAGTCTTAATTTTTTTGTCAGGCTGCATTACTGATCACTTATGATCAGCAAGTTCATTCTTCATTTAAGTGTAACTTGACAAGTCATAGTGCAGGTGGAACCCCGTATGCTGGCAGCAGGGATTACTGGCGTTTACCGTATTGATACTTGTAGGTCTTACATAAGTGTATCATCTCTGTCAGGACAGCAAATGTACCAATGTGTGGCAAGTACACCCATTGTATGTATCTTCATAGCTGTCCCTACATCTGTCATTTGGCTTGTGTCCATAGCTGTCCATCTGCTACAGTATCTAGGTTACTTGTTTGCCTGTAGCTCACATTCTACTACTGCCAACAGTATATAGTTTATAGCTTTGCATAATTTGTTTACAGATGTCTGTATATATGGAGGACATGGTGAATCTGAGGCTGGATAATTTCAGAAAATGAATCCCTGCTATAGACAAGTAGGACACATGGACAGCACTTGCTGGGGAAAGTGGATACTGAGCAGTGTTTATTGGATTAGGTCTAGCAAACAGTGGCCCACAATGCCATGGGGAGTGAAAATAACAAGCTACAGTAGTTTAGTATGCATATGATCAACACGCTATACCATGCCGAGGTAACGGCACATATCAACCACAGCGAAGTGAGGAATACAGTCGCAACAGTGTGGCAACGTCAGAAAAGGTTTTTCTGACTCTAGAGGGGACAATGTTTCTGGGATTATTCCTGGTGGAGTGGACACTGGCTTGATGACATTCCCACTCACATCTTAGTTGATGATTCACCAGGATGATACCCCGTTCAGCTTTCTGTATACCAGCACAGAAAGTACAGACTGTGTCACGTTTAAGTGGAATGTAATCCATATGGTAAGCAGAAATAATTCTTGATTTTTCAAACAAAACTATACTGCATTTCTTGGCATTGAATATAAGCCCATAATTATCATGCCAGGGATTTGTTTGGTCTAGGCCTTGTTGGAGAATTTTCTTAAAACTATGGGATTGGATAACTGCATGCAGTTTACAGTTATCAACAAACATGATTAGCCATAATTCATGTATATCAGCCTTCATGCTGTTGAAGTATTTACCAAAGAGTACTATGATTAGGACAGAGCTCTGCAGGACACCACTAGTAATGCTTTTCTCTCTACAGCAAACTTCTCTGTCCTTAATGGTTTGGGATTCTATGGCCAGAAGCTTATGAAATACACAGGGATCTGCAACTGGACTCTGAAAGGTCCATGCAGCAACAGCAAAAAGTCCTATACATATATTGGTCTCCACAGATGTGGGAAAGATACACATTCTTATATATATTTTGTGTGTGGACAACACATGTCAACCAAGGCCAGTATGAGGTCACCATGTGCTCTAAAGCAACCTGTTACTCCTGACTGGTGAAATTATGGCAAGGCATACACTGGTGCTAATGTTTCCATTGGTGTAGGGTACCACTCACACATACGGATAGCAAGCACAGTGCTACAAATATTGGTGTGCTGTTGTATAACCAATGCTGCTACTCCAGGCATTCATGCTAATTCCATCTCTGAAAATGTTGGTATGGTTTGCCATTTTATAGGCAGGCATACAGCAGTGCACAACTCCCCCTACATATGACTGAGATTCATGCCTCTGTTCACCTCACATACATTAGCATATCATTAAGATCTCATTTCCCTACCTAGTTTAACTTGTATTTCATTATTTGGGAATGTGTACACATCTTCGATTGCACATTTGAGCTCAGGATCATAAGTCATTGCTCCTCTAGTCCTGATTGTACATAGCCAATTCCCATGAAAGTGTGGGATGGGCAGTAGATATCTTCTCTCTGATTCTTGAGCACCATCTATTCCCAACCTGTGGAATGAAAGCTTTTTCCACAAGTAGCCCTAGCGTTTGGAATGGCCTTCCATCTAGAGTAGTACACAGGTTTCACTCATTCTGAACACAAGCATTGAAATTTCTTCTCCGCTTGTTTCTCCAGCTGCTGGTCATTTTTGTTTATTGACCAGTGTTCTGTAGGCTGGCTGTCTCAATGCTTGCAGATTCTATCAAAACACTAATAAGTAAGGCCATTACATCTATAAGGCCATTACATCTATAAGATGGGAAAATATTCTTCTCTCTTTTCTCCTTAAATAACGGGGTTACGTCTACAGATACTTTAACTATATAGCTTTATAGTGACCATTTCATTGTAGATTGTTGCCCAAAGGGAGCCTACAGACTTAATTAACCTTTGCTGATGCACAACATGGGTTGAGGCTATGGCAGGACGATTGCCCAGCACATATAACTATGTCAGAATATTCACATATAGAGTTAAATCAGGGTAGGTTTGTGGGTACATTGTTATTCCATTTTTCTAGGGCATGTAACCCTGACAGCCTAACTTACTTGTCTTTAGAACTTGGGATTGATAAACTGTATTGTTTTTGGTTCTTCATGTAGTAGTAAGACATAAAACCTACTGACAGTTGCAACCAGTTAGATCTACCCCTTAACGTGTAACTACTACCAGTGACAACATTGCCACTAGTTGAACCTCAAATAATTTCCACATTAGATCAATGCCATGAAAATTCTGTAGTCAATCCACCTTGATTCATATGCCACTGATTTGATCTTTCTGTGCCCACTGAATTAGTGCAATTTGCACAAGGTAACATGGGGGAGGGGCTTTGATATACTGCATTTATGACTGTCCAGCTGTGGACCCCTTCTGAATATTTCAGAAATGAAGCATTGTGCTATCAGTCTACCATGTCTTAGTCCATATATCTACTAGAACCTATCTTGCTCACTTACAATCTGATATTAGCAAACAAAACAGCTAAGCAAAGGTACTTAAACTGGAAAAGGTTTCATGTAAATGCAAAGAACAAGCAAAAATCAAACAAGCATTTTTTGCAAAGGGTCCATATGAGTGCCTTCATTCCTCTACCTATGATTAATTTCACTGTGAAGTTATTGCAACTCAGAGAAACAGCAATCACTAAAATCTAAACAAAAAACTCACTCTTATCTTGAATAAAGATGATACTATGATCTCAGTGACTATAAAAAACAGTAAATGTTGAGCTGACAAGTATTGTTTCTATTTAGATTAAACAAACAATTATGTATAATAACCAAACTTCTCAACTTTAGATGACAGAATCAGAGACAAAGGACCTTAAAACCAGAGACAACCAGGGGGCAGCTCATTTGCATAACATTTGTGTGTTTGGATCCACACATTAGTATTCCTAGCACCAATAAAAATCCAGGAAGATGGGGGGGGGTGCAGACTCTGCACAGAAGGTACCCCAAGTTTCAGTAAATCACAGGCACTGGAAAACTCTGTTATATAGTTATACAGTGTAAGGCAACAGCAGGAAAACCTTTATTTTCTGATGTTGCAATGGGCAACACAGCAATTAAAAAAAAGCATAAAAAATCTAATCCCTGGTTCCTACTAAATGACACCCCTGACAACATGGGGAGATTTACAAAAACCTTGGCACAATCAAACAAAGAAAAAAAAAATCAATGTAAACATACACGAACACATACCTCTCAACTGCCCAAATTTTTGCCTCATATTTTTGGTCCATTCTTCATAAAATTTGTGTTTTTCTGGCAAATCACTGAGGATTGAAGTCACTAAATAATAACATACATTTGAGTTTCAGACCTTATTTCCTTCAGAAAATGCATGGTATCACAAGTCCTGTTATTTTAGCAACCTTCTAAGTTTACTTGGCCAGTATTTAAAACCTGTCCCTATTTTGGGGCCTTCGATCTCCCATTATCAGGGTCTTTGTTCCCCCATTAATTTAGGCTTTGTCCAGATTTCTTACACTAAGAGGTTGAGAGGTATGCATGAATAATAATGAACTGAAAAAGGAAACACCGACGGTTCCAACTTCAATTTATGATACAATGTAGACAAATACTTGTGAGTGTAACATTTGTCTGGATAGTGAAATGTAAAGCTTTATATCTGCAACCAAATTACTGCCTCACACAAGTGGAAAGCAGGAGCATTGTATTTTCGTGACTTTACCCCTAGTCCTTTTCCTCCCCCGGTGGGTGGTAAGCATCAACATCTCATTCCTCATTGTTATTGCCCCCTGTAGACAAGTGGCAGAATGTAGCATGACACCAGATTCTACATGCAGTATAAGTAACGCCCAATCACTGCAGACGTAAGCTACGGCTATGCCTAACATCACTACAATTAGCAGCCACACATCACTCAGATTAAGTAGAGTTAGGCATGTCTGTTTCCCTGAGACATCACTATTAGTCTGCCTTTAACCAGCAGTTTAGCCTTATTCACTACTTACCTTTCACAATACCTTTTTGTGCCTTTTTCCAGTTGTCTAACTTGTCTGTTCAGTTCATTGAGTGAATGTTTTCCTGTTTTACCCAGCTGATGAAATGCAGTGCTGCAATGAACTATTGATGCTGGCAGTAACTGCCTGCGGCATCCAGTTAGCAGCCAAAAGTTCTGAATATCCATTTCTGCTGTTTCAGTCATTCATTACTCCAGTTCTAGTCCACAAGTAACCAGACAACAGGGTCTTGGTTGTAAAACTTTGTAGATGCACTGCGTTGACAATTGACAGCGGTACTCCTCTATTTGCAGTTGGCCACTGTCAAAATAAAATGTCAGCTCTAAATGTACATGCTGCTGTGGTGATCAACCACTCATTTCAGGAAGCTGAAGTTGAAAAATTCTTTTGAGAGCTCTGGTTATTATGCAGATCCAGCGTACCTAGCAGAACGCATTACTGGGGGTCCCTATTATTTGTTTGAAGATGCAAAATCTCAAATGCGTCTTCATCAAATGGAAAATGGCGAAAACTGAAAAGACCGAAAGGGCATATAAGCGATTTCTTTCCCTGGGAAAGAAATCGCTTGGCCGCCTTCGTCACTTTGCTGTTTTCCCCACTGTAGTGCAATCTCAGAGTTGGTATATTTAGTTGGGGGGGTGTGGGGGCACAGCCCCCCTCGTTTGGGGGTGTGGTGGTCGAAGCCCCCCACTTTGTTTAGTTTGTAATTTTTTTTTTAATTTTGTTTTGGGCTTAGCGATTTCTTTCACAGGGAAAGAAATTGCTTATATGCCCTATCGATGTTTTACATTTTCACTGTTCTGTGTTCGATGAAGACGCATTTGAGATTTGGCATCTTTGATTATATAATAGGGAAGCATTCTTGGTACTTCACAGACTTACTTCTTTAGTATTATGTCATTGTTGGGTAATGCAGTCAACTTCAAGCAGCTGGAAAGTGGCAACTACCACATACAGCAGATGAAGGTAACCCTAGATGGATGCAGAAAAGGAGACACATTTCTATTGTTGATAATAAAAACCAGAATCCTAGCTGCTATCCTTTGGGTGCCTGCAGTATAAAGTATACACTAAGTATCCCCGTGAACTGATCCTTAACCCTATGAATCATTATTTTACCACTTATTTCTGATTCTTTTTGCCAGATATTTTTGGAAGGAGTAACTTCAAAATGTCTCGGTTTAAGAAAACTTTTTAACTGCTCTGAGGTTGAGATATTTGGTTATGACTCATAATCGTTTGTTCAGTCTAAATAGACATTGTCCCTAATTTCCTGCATCCTCTGCAGTACCCCCGATCCTGTCCACTCAACCTCTTCTGTAACTGAAAAACCTCTCTTGGATATTATTTTAGTTTAGAACCAGAGGTTTTCAATGCTTTACCAACAAACTTTACAAAATCCAAGTAAGTATATTTTTAACAATAAACCATTCCAAATGGTAATATCAGATAGTCAGCTGCGCAGCCCAAATCATAAGTGAATAATTTCTTGAGAATGAGATGCAAATGTTTCCCTTTTCAGAAAAGTACCTGACTGTAAAACCTGTAGGGATATGAAATCGAAATACCAGAAGTTTGTGATCAGAGAGAGCAACTGGAAAGGTTTCCAAATTATCCACCAGGTGGCCATGATCTTTCATAGTCAATATTTTGTCTCTTTAAAGGGCAGCCATGGTGGTGCAGTGGTTAGTTTTGTCACCTCATAGCAAGAGATTCTCTGGTTCGATCCTCGACTGGGGTGCCTTCTGTGCAGAGTCTGCATGTCCTCCCTGTGATCGCATGGGTTTCCTCCGGGTGCTCTGCTTTCCTCCCACATCCCAAAGACATGCTGTAGGTGGATTGGACACTCTAAATTGGCGTGAGTGCATTTGTATGCCTTCCATGGAAGGTTGAGTGCCGGGCTGGCAACTCTACACCATAAAACTCCACTGCCAATCATGAGCGGACAGGTGATCTGCTGTGGCGACCCCTAACCGGGAAAAGATGAAAGAAGAAGATTTTGTCTCTTCAAAGAAAGATGTGAAAGCAGGGTGAGTGAGCAATATAAATCCTGAAAGGCAGCAGTAATAACCTGTTGGTATCCATCATGTTAAGTGCATCAGGGTATTTATTTATCAGTCTACCCAAGGGAGGATTCCTCTTAGTTGATGGGTTGCACATTCTTTACTTAAAATGCTTCCAGTTATCATCTCAGATTTTAATCCCTTCCTGGAAAGTAATCTACTCCCCCTGTATCCTAACCAACAGGGCTATCTGAGCACCTTGAGAAAAATATATGTTGGTCCACCCATAACCTTAATAATAATGCATCTACATGTCTGAAAGGATGAACCAGGCAAGGGTGCCCTCTTTCCCCTTTGATGTTTGTATTATATTTAGAGCCTTTGGCAAAGAAATTAAGGCACTCCTAAATTCTAGGATATACTAGTATGGTAATCAAGAAAGGAAGTATTGTTCGCAGATAATATTGTTTTGTACTTGGTAAGCCAGAAAAGGACATTTCAGTGTTGCGGAAAATTCTGAGTGAGTTTCAAGTTTTTCAGGATATAAAATAAATGAAGATAAACCAAAGGCTATGGCAGCAAACTATGTGCCTACACATGAATTGGTTTTGCAATGCCCGCATTTATGGGGATATGATAAGATGAAGTATCTAGGTGTATGGATTAAAATGGATTTTATTTTGTCAACTGAGGATATGTGAGAAGAAACCAAACAGAAGATAGTATAAAAATTGAGAAGTTAGAAGCTCTGAGTCATGGATATGGATAGTAAGATACAAGCAGTCAAAATGTTTGTAGTACCTTTAGTTTTATATACAGGTCAGGAATATTTTTATCAACCAGAGGAGACAGTGTGGATAATAATTAATAAGGAGCTGAAAGAATTCATGTAGGAGGGCTTTAAGACAAGAGTTAAATGATATAAATTCATTGTCCATACAGAACAAGGTAGTTTAGGATTACCTGATTTAAAGGGACACTTTAGAGCTGCACAGATAAGGCTGATATATACATAACACAACCAGAAGGTTTTAAATTAAAGTGGGGGGGATTGGCATAATGGTTAAGGTGTTTGATTTAAAGACAGAAGGTGCAGAATCTGATTTTCACAGGGGGTAATTGGCTAGGCTTAAAATGGCACACAAGGGTAGTTAGCCTAGTACTACTCTATGAACCTAAAAGGGTGATGATGAATGTGTGTGTGGGGAGGGTCAAGGCCCAAGGAGAGAGATGAGGATTTTGGATGCAGGCCCTGAAGGAAAATAACCACCACCATATAGAATATGATAGTCATAAAACAGCAGAAACCATTCTAAGAGCTGCATCAACACAGGACTGGAGGATAGAGATTTTGTCAATATGAATGACTACAAGTAGGGGTACTGAAAAATAGACAAGAGGGAGTTGGAATTTGCTGGAGAAAACTTTAAAAGGAACCAATGTATGTGGGAGCAAATGACAGGAAAAAGGTAACACAGTGTGAATGAGGCCAAGCATATGTTTGGACTGCAGGTTATTGACAGCCTTTCCTACTAGGGATTAATAACATTAATAATTAATAATACCATTCCCCATTCAGGTATTATTGATAAGCTCACCAGCCTGGGCATAAACCCTTACATCACAAGATGGATCGCAAACTGGCACTCAGACAGATCCCATAAAGTAAGAGTAGCGGGATCTATGTCCGAATCCAGACCAGTAATGAGTGGTGTGCCTCAGGCTCTGTCCTGTGGCCCCTCCTGTTTGGCATATACTTCTCAGAAGTACAGGCAAGCACGGAAGGGCTGTGGCTGACTAAGTTTGCGGACGACTGCAAACTGGGTGCTATAATAGAGTCTCTGGCCAAGATGGAGATCCTCCAGAAGGGCCTAAATGAGACTGATGCATGGTGTCAAAGCCATGGTCTTAAGCTCAAGCTAAATGCTAAAAAATGCATAATAATCCTCTTTGGAAAAAACAGAGTACCCGCAAACTACAATATAGGAGGTAATCCCCTGAAATCTGAAGAAGAAATAAGGAATCTAGGGACCCAAGTAGATAGTCAGCTTTCCTTTGATAACCATGTTGCCAAAGTGGTTAGAAAATCCTTCTATTTGACCCATCTGATCACGAAAGGGTTCGCATCAGGATCTAAGGATGTAATGGTGCCCCTCTACTCTTCCCTCATCAGACCCATTATTGAGTGCAATGCACCAATTGGAATGTACCTGGCTAGACATCCCCAGCAGCTGGAGAGACCACAGAGGTACCTAACCAAGAGGATTACTGGCCTCAAACAGTTGCCCTATGCAGCATGATTGAAAAAGCTAAGACTGTTCTCTGTTGCATACCACTTTCTCAGAGGTGATCTCTGTCTAATGTACAGAGCCATGTCCAACCCAGAATTGTTGAACATGCTCCATCTTAGCAAAACCAAATCTACTCAAGCTACACGCTCTAGGGATATAAACCTCAACAATGAATAGAACATGCTGGAGGGATAGATTCCCTTTGCAGGGACTTCCGTTACTATGGAACAGGGTCCCGATCTACATAAGACACAGCCCCTCACTATCAATCTTCAAGAGGAACCTTGATGAGTTGATGGGTAACAGAAAGTTCACACTGGGGATCACACCAACAGCACTACTAGATAGGGGCCAAGGGTACTAGCTGCTAGTACAAGGGTCTAGGGAACTACTAAAGGGGCGGTGAATACCGCACAACCTGGCTGGGCTAATATATGCCTTTGGCAGATAGCCCAGTACCAACCTATGAACCTATGAACCTACAACAGAGTATAGGCAAAGAGTCAGGGATAAAGTAAGTGAAAGACCATCTCTGAGAGAGTTCTAATCTTCTCTAGAGCAGAAGTGGCTATTAAAAAGGGGAGGTTAGAAAACACAGGAAAGAGAGAATGGAAAGGCCATTTACAAAAGAACAATGGGAGGACCTCTGTGTGGGTTTAGAATTTTTGCTTGGAGATGTTTGTATAAGTATTTTTATACTGCAAACAGACTTCAGAGAATTTTTTCTCAGACAGATATAAATTCTTGCTGGCGTGATGAGAAAGAAAGAGGTAAACGGAAATACATTTTGGGGGAGAGTAAAGAGTTGGCCGATGTTAAAAATTCCATACAGAGTACTTTGCCAGAACTGTTGGGGATTAAATGGCTGTAACAAAGGAAATTATTCTGGGATATAGGATCTGTGTTACACAGGCATTGTAAGGTCTTACTAAATTTAATGCAATTGCTAGAAAATGGAAATCAAAATATAAACCAATGTTAATGGAGTTCTAAATCATGTAGGTGGGATCTTTAGAAAAGGGAAGGGGTAAACTGCGTAGAAATTAATGGAATAAATGCAGAATAATGTTCAGAAGGAGGAGTGAAGTTAAAGGGAAGGTATTAATTTCGCAATTTATGTAATGATGGAATGAACGATAATTGTTAAAATGAAAACTTACATGTATAGTGCATGAAAATGAAAAATGTTTGTTATGGTTTGATTTCTTTCTATTGTTTGTACCTGTGTTAGCCTAATAATTATGTATCAACCATCCTCGTCTAATAATGCAAAAGGTGTCCTTTTTCTAGCTAAAGTTGTGATCCCCATTGTCAACGTATGGGGTAGGAAAACAAACAACACTTGATATAGTTAACCAGCTTGGCATGCTTGTTATCAGCCGAATGCTTCTTTTGTAATAGAACATTTGCTTTTTGTTCCTTAATGTATGCAAAAATTCTATCCTTTTTGATAAAATCTTAAAACCCATTGATATTTTAAGACAGCAATGAAAACTTTGATATCATCTACTAAATAAAAGCTGCATTAATGCCTTATTCAGCTACCTCTGTAAGTGAGGAAAAATCTCCCATTGGAATTTTCCACACAGCAGTCCCAAAATGCCAATAAATAAGATCATAGCACCTCGTTCCATTCTATGCAAAACAGAAGATGCAATCCTAAAATTTATATACATCCTGCTTTATAAGAAATCTATTGAAAAATACATACTCCATTTAACAGGAACTTCAGACTAAAATTTGCTGTTGAAAGTAAGAACAAATTCTTATTAACACCAATAAAACAGCTCGGATCTACTACATTCGGAACAGAAAATACTTCCAAGGAGAAGGCCATATTCTTTTACTCGAACAGCGATTTGCACTAATTAGCAAGACTAAAAGAAAAATCAAGAGTGTTTCTTTCCTTTAATGAACGGTCGAACAACTATTTCCCCCAGCTAGCCATCATGTTACTTAGTAATAATCTGCTGTAAACCTTCGAAAACATCAGATACTCTAACTGAACCCTCTGCATACTGTTTTTCTTATCGCTGACATCATGTGGAAACAAAAATAAATGAAAAAAAGTTACTTGTAGAAATAATGTATAGCATGCTATTTTAAGAAGCTTAATAGAACTTCAGAAGCCATGGATGGCCACCTACAAGCAGGACACTGATGTTAGGCCTGGATGGAGTTTCTTTCCATTTTAAGATGTCCAAACATCATGAGCCTTAATGCGGCAATGGCCAGTTTAACATTTAAAAGGAAAAAGTTGTCAGAAATACTAAAAATAATTAAGGAGAAAAAACAGTCTTAACCCCATCTCTTTTATTCTTGCATCATTATGCAGGTATCACTCAGACACGATCACCCAACAAAACACAACAGAGAGCTCAGGAAGCACTTAGGAATAAGTAATGACCAGTTCAGGCAGACGCTGAAGTGGGCAGTATTCTGCATTCTACTGAGAATGCTGCCTTCTATCTTTCAGTAAGCTGCTTTTTAGAAAGAGTACAACTTCCAGGGTTTTCCAGATCCTAGCTGCTTCTGGCCCTCTACCATTCTTATATGTAGGCAGCAAGGGGTTATTGGATTAGTTGCAGGAATTCTTTTTCAACTTTTTGCCCTGCTGTCCATGAGACCATCTGTCAGTCTATTGACCCATTAATTTCCCCATAGTCCTCAATGAAAATGGGTTTTGCTCAGCAGACAAAAAGGTCAACTAAACAAATAAATACAAAGCATACTTAATTAAGAATTTTTTTTTTTAATCAAAGATGTCTCTCTTCATCTCTACCTTGACTGAAAGTCCTATGTATTTTTAATCTTGTGTTAACTTGAAAAATTAATGCCCTTAGCTATTTCTTTGTTTCTTGAATAAATAAGTTACTTCACTGCCACTCCCCAACACATACTGACACAACAGTTCAACTTCCATTTAACTCCTATAACATTATCAGCCCTCATCTATATCACTGCAGCAACATTCTTCTCTTCCACTTCAAACATTTACACATACACTCCACTCATCCATCCACATACAGGCATTACCAACTCTTGGCAAAACTTATATACTTGGTACTACACTCCTTAACACAAATTAAACTACAGGCAGATATCCATCCCATTCGTGGCCCTAACTGTAACTGTTCTACCAACAACTACAGCATTCCTGACTCTGCCTCTACTACTACTATACAAAATCATGATGTCCCAACTCCATGTACGTCACTTCCCATAACCTCCAACTCAGATCTACTAATAAATTTCAACCTCCGAAGTTTCCTAAGTAGAATCACTGAATTCCATGCTACATTCGCCACCTACTCTCCAGACATAGCTGCCTTTACCGAAACCTGGTTAAAGCCCCATGTCAAAGACTCTGAAATTACAACTAATGGTTACAACATCATAAGGCAAGACAGACTAAACAAACAAGGTGGTGGTGGAGCTATTATAATCAAAGACTCTCTTACAGTGGAAACAATTAACTGTACTACCCCAGCCATCCCCTGTGCTGAAATACTAGTCTGTGCTGAAATACTAGTCACACGCCTGAAACTCAACCCTCAAAAAGTCATTATTTTTATTGCTGTATACCTACCTCCCGGCATCAACCTTCCCAGTATTGGATCCCTCCTGTCTTGGTCTGCTTCCTCTCTCAGCCAGGAAACCATCATCCTAGGTGACTTTAACTTTGACTGTCTCTCCGTCTCCTCTACCTGTCCCACTAACTTCATTAACTTGTACAACTTCACCCAAACTATTAATTGTCCCATCTGCACCAACAAACATTCGAAAAAACAATCAATACTTAGGTTCATAGGTTCATAGGTTCATACTAGGCTATCTGCCCGAGGGCATTTACAAGCCTAGCCCATCGTTTTGTGGCTTACGCCACCCCTTTAGTATGGGGAACTATACCCTTTATTTTGCTGTGCCTCTGTCGAGCAGTGACACTGAGGTAATCCCTGGGGTATATCTGCGATCTCCCATCCATTGGTCAAGATTTCTCTTGAACAAGGCCAGCGAGGTGCTCTGCCTCACATGTACCGGGATTCTGTTCCACAGCATAGGAGTCTTTGGGTGATGAATCTATCCCTCCAGCACGTCCTATTAATAGCCGTGTCGAGGTTTAAGTCTCCGCCCTTGTGGCTCTGATGGATCTAGATTTTTGAGGTGAAGCATATTCATCAAATCTGGGTTTGACATGGCCTTGTATGTTAGGCAAAGGTCACCTCTGAGCAAGCGGTGGCGACTGAATAGAGCTGGAGTTCTTTCAGTCGGGCAGCATAGGATAGATCTTTGAGACCCTTTATCCTTTTGGTGAGGAACTTTTGTGGCCTCTCCAGCTGCTGTAAGTGTCGGGTCAGATACATTCCAAATGGGGCATTGTACTCAATCATTGGTCTGATCAGTGATGAGTAAAGGGAGACTATAACCTCCCTTGATCTAGATGAGAATCCCTTCATGATAAGGTGGGCAATGTAGAAGGTCTTCCTAACTACTTTAGCTACATGGGTGTCGAATGACAGACTACTATCAACCTGGGTCCCCAGGTCCCTGATAACTTCTTCTGTGCTCAGTGGATTGCCTCCTATTTGGTAGCTAGGGGTAACCTTGTTTTTCCCGAAGGGTATGACTATGCACTTTTTGGCATTTAACTTTAGGCCGTGGCTCTGGCACCAGTTATCCGCTTCTGTGAGACCCTTCTGAAGGATATCTGTGTCAGATGTGTTTTCTACTATAGCCCAGTTTGCAGTCATCTGCAAACGTTGTCAGCCATAACCCTCCTGTGTTTGCTTGTACTTCAGAAAAGTAGATGCCAAACAAGAGTGGGCCCAGGACTGAGCCCTGTGGGACACCACTTGTGACAGGCTTTGAGTCTGACATGGCGCCAGCAACTCTGACCCTGTGGGTTCTGTCACTCAGCCAGTTTGCAACCCATCTTGTGATGTATGGGTTAACATTTAAGCTGATGAGTTTTTCAATGATACCCGAGTGGGGTATTGTATCAAGGCCTTAGCCAGATCGAGGTAGGCTGTATGGACTGCCTTTCCTCATCAATGGCTTTGGTGACTGTTTCAAAAAGTCAACCAAGTTTAAAAGGCATGATCTGCCTTTGACAAAGCCAAACTGGGTTGGATCCAAAGTCTGCAAATTCCCAATGTCTTTATTTATGAGGTCCATTATGATCCTCTCCATGGCTTTGCAGATAAGGCTTGTCAAGCTAATGGGCGGTAATTACCAGGGTCGGTGGAGGCACCGCCTTTGTGAAGTGGGACCACAGTTGCAGTGCGCCACTCCCTGGAGTGCGTATCCAGAGGTAAGACTTTGATTAAACAGCTGTCCTAGCTGTGGGTTTAATTCCTCATTGAGTTCGTGGAGCACACAGCCGGGGACACCATCAGGTCCCATGGATGCTGTGTTTTTGCTTTGGAGAGAGCAGTTCTCACTTGGGCGCTGGAGATGTTTGGGGGCTGCAATCATTTGGTATAGATATCTCTCCTTTGGGGAGGGGTGAGAAGTTTGCACTGAACCTGTCAGCCAGTATGTTGGCAATGTCTGTAGGATCAGTAATCTTCACATCATTTTGAACTAGTTCTGAGCATATCTGGGAGTTTCCTCCTAGGTTTCTAACATAGCTAAAGAAGGCCTTATGATTGTCTTTTGAGTCTTTAGCTATTTTTCTCTCGAAATTTGCTTTGGATGATTTTATGAGAGCTCTTAGTTTTACTTATAGTGATCAAGGGTGTCTTACCTTTTAAGGATTTTGCTCTATCTTGTAGTAGCTTCCTCCTTTTGTTGTAGAGTTTGTTTATGGCTGGGGTCCACCAGACTGGACGCTTGCCTTTGGTACAAAGAGTCTTTGTTTTGCTTGGGATTGCCTTATCCATGCAGTCCTGCAGGTGCTGGTAGAAGGCATTTGTAAGTGATTCAGCGGCTTGAATACTGTTTTCCGCCGGCTCGGGGGCCTTAAACGAGACCACACTAGTCTTTAGAAGTGTGAAGTCGGCTTTTGGACAGTTCTTTACTGTGGTCTTTTTATTTCAGGTGGGGGTGGGATGAGGACCTCCAGCGAGATTAGTTTGTGATCTGATCTCACCAGTGAGGGGTATACTTCGGTGTTGAACATTGTGCTCCCATGTTCGTGATGATGAGATCGAGTATGTTATCTCCTCTTGTGGGAATGGTGACTAGTTGTTCCATGGCATTTGAGTTTATGAATTCCAGGAACTTTTGGGCTAGGGTGTTTGGGCTTGAGTAGTGTTCCCAGTCTATATTTGGGTAATTGAAGTCACCTAGTATGATGGTGTTTGGTGATACATTTATCCCTCTAGTGTTTTCAGGAAGGCCATGTGAGGTTCCTGAGTTTGTGAGGGTGGCCTGTAACATGCTACTATTTGCAGAGCAGTCTTGCCTACGGTTAATTGCACCTGGATGGTCTCCGATGCATCATGCGTTGCCACCAGTCTTGAGGTGTGGGTGTCCTTGATGAATATGGATACCCCTCCTTTCTTGGTATTTTCCTGATTTTGGGGCCGGAACGCATGATATGAGGTAAAACCTGATAGCTGGGGTGCTCTCAGGAGCCTTGAACCAGGTTTCTGTCACAGCACAGACATCGATGTTCTCCATACTGAGAAGGGCCTCGAGTGCGTGCATTTTGAGATTTAGACTTCTGGCATTGAGCAGCATTACCCTTAGTTTATTTCCTTTTTGTGTTCTAGGGTGGTAGGTTTAGAATTTGAGCCTTGCCTAAAAAGGCACTATGGGGTGGCAAGAGCCTTTGCCAATATCCGGAATCCCAGGGGTGACAGGTGCAAGCCGTCCCTTGAAGCAGCGTGGCTTGTCCAGCATGTCATCCCAGGCAGACAGATACTGGATCCCCTTTGAATGACACCAGTGTTTAAGCCAATTGTTAAAGCTGATCATCTTATCTCTGTATTGTGGCATCATTCTTGGTGAAGGTAGGATACTGCTCAAGGTCAGGGTCATACCTGCCTGGGCTACATAATCAGAGAGCTCCTCAATGTCTCTTTTCATGTAGTCCAAGGAGGTACGTCTCAGGTCGTTTACACCAGCGTGGACAATGACTGAGTCATATTTGTACCTGCTGTTGAGAGACCTGAGTGCTTGCGTTATGTGGCGGATTCTAGCGCCCGACAGACAGCTTACTGTGACCTTCTCCTTACTCAGTCTGGTGAGCGGGACATCAGTGTGTCTGACTATGGAGTCACCAATGACTAGTGTGTCTGGCATTGTGTTTGGCCTTAAGGGCTGTGACTGTTTGACACTCTGACTGTGAGGTCTATGTGTTGCAGGTGTTGTGTTCTGAGGTGGTGGTTTTTGGGTGTCTGCTTTGGTGGCCTCTGCTGTTTTGGTAGATTTTTGATCAGAGCCTCCGAGTATGTCTTTGTGTGTTTATGTGTATGATTTGAGGTTGTAATGGTACTATGTGAGACTGGGTCTATAGTGTGTGTGGTAACCTTCCCTCCTGACTGGTCTTGCCAGTCCTATGTTGAGAGAGCTCAGCCTCCAGTTTGGCCGTATAGTTGCATCTCTCGCATGTATTTGTGTTTTGTGGGAGGAGGAGAGGGTTGTCTGTGTACATGAGGCAATTGTAACATTGCCTCAATATTCCCAGGTTCACCAGCTGAGCAGGAGATGACACTAGCAACTGATCCCTCGACATGCTAGAAGGATAGACAAAAACTTTAAAAAGATTCCGGGGATGTGGGTGACCGAGAAATGGGGTTGCCTTTTGGGGTGCTATCTATAAGAGTGCCGTATCAAGGTAATAAGTACTGTAGGAGCAAGTGCTAGGTTTAACAGATAGAGAATAGTCCACTTAGAGTCAAGTAGAGATGATCTTTTTAGTTATAGGATACGCTGATTAGATGAGTAGTATAGGTCGAGGAAGGTAGTTTCAAGGGAAAATTAGAAGACTGGACTTTAGGTAGCCCGAATAGTTTAAACCTGCTTAACCGGCACTGCCCTAGTGTGCAACAGTGGCAACTCCGCGCTAAATCGCGCTAAATCGCGCTAATGCGCGCAAAAACGTGCTTTATAGCAGGGGGCTGGAAAAGACAGGAAATGACCCAAAATGGCCAATAAACTACAAGTTACTGCCTTAAACCACTCCTTTGAGGACAAACAGGCAGTTCAGTACTCCCTACTCCCACTAGTGAGTAAAGAAACTACCCCTTGACCAAACAAGGAAAATGGAGAAAACAGGAACCAAGACAAAGCCCAGGGATCAGCAAAATCTGGTCTCTGGAACACTAGTTTAGGAAAGTATGGAAAGCAAGGATATTTTTTTTTTTTTCAAGTTTTTTTACAGAAAAGCAGAAAACACAATAAATGCTATGATTTTCGATTAAATGCTATCAAAATCTAGTACACTTGAGTGTATTAGCCTGTAGTTTAACTTTTAGGCAAAACTTAAACTAGCAAGTGCAGTAAACAGTTTTAACTTATAAACACAGAAAAACAGTGCAAACTTTGATAAAATAAGCAGAAACAGTAGTCGAAAGGCACAAAAGGCGAAAAGCCAAGAAAAATACTTAAAATCTGGGAAGGTAGTCTTTTCTGGTCTCTGCTGCTAGAGGAACACTGCTGGCCACCACGAGGAGCTGTGCTGAGTTCTCAATAGCTGGAAAAGCCCGCCAAAGCGTGCTTTATAGCAGGGGGCTGGAAAAGACAGGAAATGACCCAAAATGGCCAATAAACTACAAGTTACTGCCTTAAACCACTCCTCTGAGGACAAACAGGCAGTTCAGTACTCCCTACTCCCACTAGTGAGTAAAGAAACTACCCCTTGACCAAACAAGGAAAATGGAGAAAACAGGAACCAAGACAAAGCCCAGGGATCAGCAAAATCTGGTCTCTGGAACACTAGTTTAGGAAAGTATGGAAAGCAAGGATATTTTTTTTTTGTTTTTTTCAAGTTTTTTTTACTAACCAACAAGCCCAACCTTGGGTACCAAGCTGGCTGCCTACCTATCACACTAAGCGACCATGGTCCCACATTCCTACTTAGGAAAATAATTCAATCTCAAACATACATACCGTTCAAATATACCCAGAGCAAAAAACATGTCTTCCCCTGATACATTCAGTCAACTACTTCAACATTGTGACTGGTCCCCATTAAAAACCCTACAACTTGACCTTGCAATAGAATACTTCAATAATAAATTCCTTGAAATCTTAAATAATCACACCCCACTAGGAAAGGTTGTACCAAAGCCAGACAATTACCATGGCTACTAATGACACTAAGTCTCTAATAAAACAAAGGGACAAAGCCTGGTCACATTACCATACCACCAAAAATAAAAATTATTTCACCACATTTCAGCAATTAAGAAATCAAGCTCAGAAAAATATTTCTAGTGACAAAAAAAAACTTACTTTCGATCCACCCAACAAAAATACCTGAACAACCCACAATAATTCTGGCAAACCAACAACTATCTCCTTAACCCTGGTAAAACCACCACTCCTGCTCCCTCCACTTGTTACACCTCTGAGCCCATAGCATCACAATTCAACTCCCATTTTATTAACTCTGTCACCACCCTCCTAGATAACAAACAATTCACCCACTAAATGTACCCCCACCACAAAAAACACAAACTCTTTTTCCCTCAAACCCATACAGACTATGTACATAAAAAACTCCTAAGTAAACTACAACCCTGCTGTCTTGCCGCAGACCAAGTACCTAATGAATTCCTGAAAATAGCCACTCCATCCATAATCTACCCCATATCAATCCTAATCAATCACTCTGTCTATGAACATTATGTCCCTCACCTTTGGAAAATTTCTTACATTATTCCCATTCTAAGGGCGGTCCCTCTAAAGAAATCTCAAATTATCGACCAATTGCCATCCTCTCTGCACAGCTAAAATTTTTGAAAAATTTATCCACCTACAGCTTTGAAATCACCTCACCACTAACAACCCATTGTCTCCCTCACAGCACTGCTTCAGGCCCAAGCACAGTACCAACACTGCCCTAATAACCTTCACCAGTACTATTCAACAAGCAAAAAGCAAACAAAAAAAGGGTACACCACAGCTGTAAATAACGAATAACTCCAGTCTTCACTTCAAGAGTTTAATGAGATAACACAAATGCAGGATCCAAGTGAGCGCTTTCACGTTCAAAAAACGTTTCATCAGACTTCAATAACTGCATAGCATTGTACATCATCTTAAATAGCATTAACAATTAACAATCATAAAAATCATTCAATTAGGGCTTACAATTAAAATTTAAAGATATACTTCTATATTTTATAAAACCATCTAAAACAATAAATAAAATTGAAAAATTTATATGGATCTGCTTGCTTACTCGCTGCTTGCTTACTGCTGAATCAGAGACACATCATGACTCCATCTGTAGTCTGTTTAAAGCACCAAGCCTTTCAAATTGCACACTGATAAAGAAATATATTTTGCAGCTATAAGCACAGTTACAGATAACTTATTTTATAACAAACCACACGCAGTCTGTCAGATTTGTAGCATATATTTACAAAGTTTTCCTTCATTACAGATATGAATGATGACTTCTACAAAATACCTCTCTCTGTCCTTCTCTCACATAACTGAATTACTACAATAGCTATATAGAGAACTAGTAACGCACACATTTCCTCTTGGTATGTTTTTCTGGCCTTATGTGGGAAGTCACATAATGTCTGTTTTTAGACTTTTCTATTGTCCTTTTGTGATTTAAACACTCTTGCTGATGTGAGGATGCCATTCTGAAAGGAAACATCTGTATAAGCTGTTCCTACTGGAAAAACATCACGTATTGCTGAATTTATAAAAAAGGATATCTGTTAATTGATATTTGTTCTACAAACATAAGAAAATCATGTAATGCTTGTTTTCCAGTATTGCTTTCTTAGGCATTTTCTGATGCTGTGAAGAGAAGCCTGTCTGTTATACATATAGTATGAATGCATATTGTAAACTGTAAACATATATTCAAGCAAACTTTTTCTTTCAGCATATTTACAACAGAATTAATTTCACTCTTATATTCATAATATCTAACAATTCCCTCTGTTTTTAAACATACTCAAAACATTTTATATAAAAAAACACATTAAGAAACAAAACCTTTAGTCTTTTTTGATACAAGTCAAAATGCAATTTTACATAGTTAATACAATGAAAACATGTATTACTACCAAACCTGAATGTATTTAACAACTTTTTCTTTTGCAGACCATTCTGTGAAAATATTTTATCAATTATGAGCGGTGTCTGTTTTAATTTTACTTGATTAATTTATTCTTTTGCAATCACAGAATTTAATTTATGACTTAGAATTGTTTCATTAACTCTTTGCAACTGTTGAATTAACTATAAGAGACAATAACTATGTGCTACTACAAGCATGAAAATTTATATGGATCTGCTTGCTTACTAAGCTGCTTGCTTACTGCTGAATCAGAGACACATCCTTGACTCCATCTGTAGTCTGTTTAGCACCAAGCCTTTCAAATTGCACACTGATAAAGAAATATATTTTGCAGCTATAAGCACAGTTACAGATAACTTATTTTATAACAAACCACCAGCGTCTGTCAGATTTGTAGCATATATTTACAAAGTTTTCCTTCATTACAGATATGAATGATGACTTCTACAAAATACCTCTCTCTGTCCTTCTCTCACATAACTGAATTACTACAATAGCTATATAGAGAACTAGTAATACACATTTCCTCTTGGTATGTTTTTCTGGCCTTATGTGGGAAGTCACATAATGTCTGTTTTTAGACTTTTCTATTGTCCTTTTGTGATTTAAACACTCTTGCTGATGTGAGGATGCCATTCTGAAAGGAAACATCTGTATAAGCTGTTCCTACTGGAAAAACATCACGTATTGCTGAATTTATAAAAAAGGATATCTGTTAATTGATATTTGTTCTACAAACATAAGAAAATCATGTAATGCTTGTTTTCCAGTATTGCTTTCTTAGGCATTTTCTGATGCTGTGAAGAGAAGCCTGTCTGTTATACATATAGTATGAATGCATATTGTAAACTGTAAACATATATTCAAGCAAACTTTTTCTTTCAGCATATTTACAACAGAATTAATTTCACTCTTATATTCATAATATCTAACAATTCCCTCTGTTTTTAAACATACTCAAAACATTTATATAAAACACATTAAGAAACAAAACCTTTAGTCTTTTTGATACAAGTCAAAATGCAATTTTACATAGTTAATACAATGAAAACATGTATTACTACCAAACCTGAATGTATTTAACAACTTTTTCTTTTGCAGACCATTCTGTGAAAATATTTTATCAATTATATGAGCGTGTCTGTTTTAATTTTTACTTGATTAATTTATTCTTTTGCAATCACAGAATTTAATTTATGACTTAGAATTGTTTCATTAACTCTTTGCAACTGTTGAATTAACTATAAGAGACAATAACTATGTGCTACTACAAGCATTTATACACTGCTGAAAATATACAGTTTTAATGTCATTTTAACCATCACATTGTGGTCATGTCTCTGAACTGCTCAATAACATCTTGGTAAAATACTGAACTGGGCTTAGATAATAACTATTTGAAAGCAATTATTTTACTGGGGTAAAACCAGTGATATTACAACTTGACAAATTACTTTTGAACTTATTACAATGTATCCTGATCAGTATGTATTTACACAGACTATTTGCTATTTATGCATTTTAATCTAGTAGGTATCCTGGACCCATTGTTTTCTTTCACACATATTCATTACTAGACATTAATTTCATTTGTACTGAATTTTTCTGCATTTGTACATACAAAAACTATCATTTGTACTGAAATTTTCCACATTTGTACATACAAAGACTGTAAAGTACATTTAGTCTAATCTTACAAATTTAATAACATTAATATTGAGCAAAATCTTGGAAAATGTTTGTCTCTTTAGAAATATCTAGTAGAATTGATACCAAATTCATATGTCCTGTTATTTTAAACAACATACTCGGCAATTAAAATATTCATGCTTTCTTATACCAACATTGTTTTGTCAAAAACATATTGAAATAGTGACCATTCTTGCTATTAGAAACATTTATGCATTTTGCATATCTTTATTCTGTCTTGTATAGCTTTATCAATTTTAAATCATCTCTTGTTTTTTTTAAACTATCTCTTGTATAGCTTTACAGTTTAACAGGTTGTAAATACAATTTAATTCTAAACAATACAATAATAACCATTATGATAGCTATTAACAACTTGTAAAATATCTTATCCTGTCAGGTTTAATCCAGTTTACCAGTATTTCTAATACACTAATACCTGTTTTTCCCCCCATAAAAGAGTATTGTCAAGAAGGAATGAGATATTTTTTCCTCTAGCTTTATTTTAGACCCTTGCTGTTTATTTTTTCTGTAGCTTTATTTCAGACCCTTGTTGTTTATTTTTTTCAGTAGTTTTATTTCAGACACTTGTTGTTTATTTTTTCTATAGCTTTATTTCAGACCCTTGTTGTTTATTTTTTCTGTAGCTTTATTTCAGACCCTTGTACAGTACTGCTTATACAGTCAGCGTAAAACTGAGAAAGTGCCCCTCCCCTTTATACAGTCAGTGTAAAACTGAGAAAGTACCCCTCCTGTAGTACTTCAGCACTGTTTACCTGCCTATGCTGTGAGAATAGAATGTATGTCAGCTCAACACTTTGGTTATGCATTTATTTTATTAGGTTACTAAATAAAGCTTTCATTGTATATTACTCTAGTAGGTATTTACACCCTCCTGCACAATTGATTTGAACTTTATATATACTATAGCCATTTGCTGGCTGTACTTGATGCAACTGAGTTTTTCTTCTCTTTTAACATTTTACTTGCAAACAGATTATTCAGACATCTATGCACAATTGTGGCATTTTATGACAATTACCAAATAGTGTTGCTTGTAAACATTTTAACAAGTATGTTTTAATAACAATGATGCTTTAGAAAAACAAACTACTTGTCTGGCAATCAGTCTTGTTGTTTATCTGATCTTCCAGCATTTCCTGTAACTATTCATTCAGTCTAGGAAGGTCTGAGCTCACATTTTATATTCTATAAACTATAATTAATTCTTGTGGCATTTTTCCTTTAATGTGATTGTGATTTGCATAACTATGCATTTATACTACATAAATAGACATCATTTTACAATTACCTTACATGGATTTCAGTATTTTTTATGTATTTATCTATTTAACTGTCCTGCCATTAATTTTACAAAAACTGTTTGACTAATACCATCTGTGATTTTATTTATTTTTAAAATTCAGAACTTTAACTGTTTGGTGTTACTATACAATTATAACATATGTTTATTTATACTTGCTGTTGTCTGCCTTTTGCTTTTGTGCATTATAAACAAATGTACTCTAGATGAAAAGAACACACATGCATGTCTGTCTTGTATATGTACATCTTTATACAAGCATGTCAGTCTTGTGACTTTAAATCTTTATTCTTATTATCTATTTTTATTTAATGTTATACACTAGAACAGTTTTGTTTACCTTTTGACTGTGCTAAGAATGGCAGTCATATGCTTTACTTTACTGTAGTACTGATAGATGTCTTGCTTTAACTGAATGAAAGTAAAACATTTAAGAATGATTTGTCCAGACATCAGATCCTACCATCCTACCATGTATGTTTAACCATTTTCAAAACATAAACATATTATAAAATATATTTCTTTTGCAAAGATTAGCTGTGTATGCAGGAAGTTCCCAGTCTCTGTCAGTTCAGCTAATTTATTTCCTTTATCCTGCAACTGCTGTTGAATTTCCTGGAATGTTGTATGGTCTTTCTGACATTCTTTAGTAAGCTGTTCTGCTGAATTTGAAACTCCTATGCACTTTTGAAAAGATGTGTGTATAACTTGTCTAAGCTTCCTGAACTCATTGTGTCTGTCTTTTAAAAGTTTACTACATTCCTTTGTAACAAAATGTACTAAGGGTTCTATCAGTAACTGATTTGACTCACATGTGGTGACAGGACATAACTGTTCAACATCAGAATGTAATGGAAACACTTTACCCTTAGTTAATTCTTCAGATCTGTCTTTACAGTCTATTTTTTTAGCAATATGATGCAATATTATTTTATGGCATAATACACAAAATGCAGTTTTTGTTGAAGCACACAATAAACATTTGTCATATTCCACATGGTTTTCTTTGAGATACCAGTCAAATATTGTAATACATTTGCATAATGCCTTACTATCAACCTGCCCTAATAAGGTTTTACATTTACTAATGTGCTGTGCATACCAACATAGCAATTTACTAAAGTTTGGTTTACTCCTGCATGAATTATAAATAATATCCATACTGTCTAATATACAAAACTGTCTATGAATAAACTATCTTAAGAATATACAAACTCTCTTAAGAATATACAAACTCTGTTTAACATCATCCACACTAAATATGTGACACAGAAAAAAAGTCTTACCAGTTAGCAAGAAAACAGGTGATCAGGCTGTTGTTGCAGATGGCTGGAAATTTTTCAAAGTCACTTGAGTAGCTGGGAAAGCACAACAGGCAGTGAACTATTGGGCTAGTGGATATCCCCCTTTTCTTGAAGAATTTATGGCACTGCGAATTTCTTGAACTAGTCTCACTCCGGATTGTAGACGTCTAAAAAACTTTACTACTGCAAGCTGCATAAACTGGAATACTTCTGTTTAGGATTTACACATACGTACAAATGTTAGTTACTGCAATTTGACTGAAGTGACCCTCTGCAGGGCTTACCATCACTCCTCCTGTGTTTGAATTGCAGATTGTAGGTTCAAATTCAGGCTAGCTTGCCATTGAAAAATTATATGGTGCTAGTCACTCAGCTGCCTCGCTGCTGAAAAAATTTATATGGATCTGCTTGCTTACTTGCTGCTTGCTTACTGCTGAATCAGAGACACATCATGACTCCATCTGTAGTCTGTTTAAAGCACCAAGCCTTTCAAATTGTACACTGATAAAGAAATATATTTTGCAGCTATAAGCACTGTTACAGATAACTTATTTTATAACAAACCACACGTAGTCTGTCAGATTTGTAGCATACATTTACAAAGTTTTCCTTCATTACAGATATGAATGATGACTTCTACAAAATACCTCTCTCTGTCCTTCTCTCACATAACTGAATTACTACAATTGCTATATACAGAACTAGTAACGCACACATTTCCTCTTGGTATGTTTTTCTGGCCTTCTATGGGAAGTCACATAATGTCTGTTTTTAGACTTTTCTATTGTCCTTTTGTGATTTAAGCACTTTTGCTGATGTGAGGATGCCATTCTGAAAGGAAACATCTGTATAAGCTGTTCCTACTGGAAAAACATCACGTATTGCTGAATTTATAAAAAAGGATATCTGTTAATAGATATTTGTTCTACAAACATGAGAAAATCATGTAATGCTTGTTTTCCAGTATTGCTTTCTTAGGCATTTTCTGATGCTGTGAAGAGAAGCCTGTCTGTTATACATATAGTATGAATGCACATTGTAAACTCTATACATATATTCAAGCAAACTTTTTCTTTCAGCATATTTACAACAGAATTAAGTTCAGCCTTATATTCATAATATCTAACAAAAATGATATGAAGTAAATAAACAAAACACTTCATATGCATCAAATGATGCAACCAATAAGGCATTCATATTGTAATAGTGTTTAGAACAATATACTAAAATCACAGAAAAAATACCAATGAATATACGAATAAATTCAGTGTTTGTAAGGTCTAGCTGCCAAAAATGGTTTAAGTGAGACCTTTTCATTCAAGCCATATGCTTTGTGTGCCTGTAGCCTCAATATCCATCTACACTCTGCCTCTTCAGTGTAATTTTTTATATTACCAAGTCTATTGGTTTTTTTCACCATTTCCAAGACCCTGAATTTAAAAGTATGTGTCAAGCCATTGTCAATAACATGTTGCGCCAAGGCATTACTTGTGTTCTCTTTATTAATGGCATACAGATGTTCCCTAATGCGTTCCCGTAATATCCTATTGGTTTTTCCTACATAAAAAAATCTACATAACTGGCACTGTGCTAAATAGACTAAATCCCTTGATTTGCAATCAGCATAGAACTTAAAAGTATATACACGTCCAGTCACAGGGTGTACAAATCTATCATCATTAGATATGTGAGAGCACTGGTTGCAAGAGCGACACGCATAAGTTCCTGACCTCTGTGAAAAAATACTCTCTCCATTATTATTTTCATAACATAAGAGCCTTTTTAAAGACTTCATATTCCTACAAGTTATATTAGGTCTATAATCCACCAATTCACTTATTCTCTCATCTGTAGTCAGAAGTCTCCAATTTTTTTCAATGACCTCTTTAATCTGTGTGTTCCTATTAGTAAAAGGAATAACCAATCTATTATTATTCTTTGCCCTAGAGAATTTTTCATCAGATGTGGTGGCTGACTGCCTATGGTAAAAAGGTTTGCCCTTGTCTTTTCTGTGCATATTACAAAAAGATAAGGTGTCCCTAATCTCCATATTATTATATCCTCTTTCAAGAAAATTCTTAACCAATGTCTTCTGCTGTTGACTATTCAACACTTCAAAAATAAAGGACAGTTGGTCTCTGCAATTTTTCTAGATATGTCAAAAGCCTTTGACACTGCATCTTATCAATTGCTACATAACAAACTTGTAAACTACAGTCTCAACTCATCATCCCTAACCTGGTTTCACAGCTACCTGTCAAGCTGTCAGCAGGCTACTAAATGGGGAAGCAATCTCCCTCCTCTAATTCCTGTATATACTGGAGTACCCCAAGGATCCATACTTGGGCCCCTCCTTTTTATCATATTCACCAACAACCTAAACTCTGCCACCCAACATGCAACTATCATCCAATACGCGGACGACTCCTTGCTTATCTGCTCAGCCCCTTCTTCCCAAGAACTTCAACAAAAAATGCAAAAGTCCCTCCTGGACATAGAAACATACCTCTCCAAGCATCAACTCATCCTAAACCCAAATAAGACTAAGTTAATGATTTTCACTAATAAATCATCCAAGTTCGGCCCTCTACCCCTCTCTATTTACTCTTCCAATGGAACAAAAATTGACCCAGCCAATCAGACCAAACTCCTAGGAGTTACAATTGATAAACTAAAATTTGATACACACATCTCCATAACAATCAAAAAAGTCCATGTCAAACTAGGTACCCTCTACAGGGCCAAAC
>NC_056743.1:1758235950-1758253450 GCF_019279795.1 Protopterus annectens
TTTTTTATATATCTTTCAATAAAATATATTAAAAAATAACATTTTTGAGGCCAAAAACTGTTACACCAAATGCTGAGCATTTTTGAGGTGTTTTTTTTTTTACAGTATGCAGCTGAAGTGAGAACTCAGCCTAAAATTAACTCTGTAGCTCATAGGAAGCTGAAGTTCATACTAGGCTAACTACCTTTGCAAGGTCATTTAAAACCTAGCCAATTATCCCTTGTGAGAGTCAAACCCTGCATCTTGTGTTTGGAAGGTAAACACCTTAACCATTAGGCCACCCTTCCAATTGTGATGTGCTGTTAAACTTTAACTCATTTACTGTATTTCTGATGGGACCAATATATTTGAGGTCACAGAATGCAGCTGTAGAGGGAGCAAAACCTAAAATTAACTGTATAGTTATGATTTGTCATTAAACTTTAACTGTCCTCCTAAAACATCATTGCACAGTAATTAACATGCTGTGAAACTTGAACACACTGTATCACAGGGTAGTAGTGCACTTCATTTAGGATGTGAAGCAACATCACCAGTGTGCAGTAATGCAGTTATTGTGGGATGGCATCACACAGTGTAACTGTTTGTAAATGCTATAATTGATGGATCTAAACACTTGAGGTTAGTTAATTCACAATAATTAACTGGGGATACTGTGCACTTGATATAGAGTCTAGTACACTTTGTATAGATATGCAGTAGATTATAGTGGGATACAGGCCTAAGAAAATATTATGCCATAATACATATGTTTCCAGAAACAAATATCTAAATTTAAGGAACTACTAGAAAACAGTGCATCTGATGATGTCAGACTTGATCTCCAGTTATGCTGGTATCTAACCAGCTGTGAGATATGAATCAGTAATATCATTTTGTTGCAAAACATAATCTGGACTTAAAACTCTCAGTATAATCAAAAAAGGAATGGATTTGCTGAACTGAAAAAAAATAATGCAGCCATTTTGTGCTTAATGGTTCTTTCTGTTCTTGATCTTATTAAATCGATTTACTGCAACACATAACAGGCCTCAGTGTGACTGAAGTATCACTTGACAATGCATATGACTGATAATATGACAGGAGGTCATAGAATCATTGCAATGTATCCCTCATGCTGCAGGATTCTTAGATAAATATTATTATGAAATAATACTATTTCTTTTAAGAATTGAAACCTCAGTCCATTTCTGATGTTGAATGGTGGGCAGCATAGTAGCAACGTGCTGTAGAGGATTTACTTCAAATTATCGAACACTTACTTTATCAAATCCCATTTTATTGAATCCACTTCTTCAAATCTCATTATATCAAACTCCCGGAACTACGAAAATGAAACCCCAGAAAAGGAACCACTCAACCACCAGGACAAAACAACAAACAGAAAAACAAACAAAAAAAACAACTCCATTTGGGGGGGGGGGCTCCCCCTTCCAAACTAAATATACCAACTTCGAGATCACACTATAGTGGAGAAAATGCAAAGTTCACCATGGTGGCCAAGTGGTTCCTTTTCCAGGGTTTCGATATAATGAGATTCGAAGAAGTAGATTAGATGAAATGGGATTCGATAAAGTAAGTGTTCAATAATTTGAAGTAGACCCACTGTAGAATATGAGCCCACAAAACATTGGGGCAAACACTGTGAAACATCAAGTGGGGTATAATCATTTCTTGTGCAGTAATACAAGACTTAGAGTTCACGCCCTTGGAATAAATGCTTGGTAGTGCACATGTTGTGCAGTGGGAACTTGGAAAGGATTCCTGTATAGTACTGCACTTAATCTAGAATTCATATTATGTCAAAGCACTTATTGTGGGATGGTAGCCACTGAAACAGCTTCTAGATTTGCCATGCAGTGTCCTTATTGTTGTTAGGAGAGAACTAAGAGTATTTTAGTACAGTGCATGAGGACATGGTCCATACACTGGTCTACCATGCAGGTAAGTACTTACTGAGGAACTTTCATGACTAGCATTTACTGAGGCTTAATGCACTAATTATGCAGCTTAACCCCTAGGTACACTTGCTAGAAATAAGTTTGCTGAGGAAGGTAAGGAAAGCAAGACCATTAAACTGTTACAGCAATTACACATGACCCTTACTCTGCAGGGAATCATTTGTTCTTGGACTTAAACCATTGATAATACGAAGCTGTAATAAAAGTTTGGGTCAACCGAGGCTTGCCAACTTTTCAAATGGCTAGATCGGGACATTTTTATAGAGCGTGAGATTTTGCAGGACAAACCATGCCATAATTAATGGAAAAGGACTAGACGTCACTATTTTGCCAAAATAAAACCTCATTCCTATAGCATTTCAGCTGCTTTTGCTATTTCATATAATATTTAGCTGCTTGAGATACAAAATAATTGTTTCACATGACTATTATAAGAAATTTAAGAAATATTTATTGCTCTAAAATCTCAGGATATATGACATTTGTAATTTTTTTCCCATAGAACTAGAGCCAGATCAAGGTCAAATGAGGCCCTAGGCAAGATAACGGGCCAGGCACTCCCCACCGCAGACATTCCAGTGTCCCATTACTTGACTCTCTCTCCCCATTTACCATAAGCAATGTTCAAACACGTCAATGTGCATACTCGTCTGTACTTTACAGCAGTTGCAGAGATTTAGATTTAATTTAAAACTTTTACTTTAAATTTCATAGCACACACAGCAATGAATATTTGGAAAACAAAATAGTCTCACATTGAAAACAGACTTAGCATGAGCAACAGTAAACTTTTCTCCCCTGGAACCTCATATTCATTGAAAATGCATCTGGCCTGTAACAGATTAAGTGTACCTTGGGTTCTGGATTTTTTCCAAACCATACCCCCCCCCCCCCCCCACACACACACACACACACACAGAAAATTTTCAGACTATGAATTTTTATGTTTTGAAAATAATTTACAGTGTTATTAACCACTCAAGCTACACGTACACAGCACCATTTTGTTCATCTTATTGTGAACTTTTTTATGAGGCTAAGCAATTCATTGTTTGTGGCTTGGTTGCTGAAATATGTACAGAAATATGAGAATTATGATAATATGTATAATTAATGAATGAACAAGTTAATATCTTTGCTGCTGTTCTAGACATAGGTCATGAAGCAATGCAGTTGTTTTACTTGTAACGTAAGCTTTAGGATGAAAGGTGTCATTGCCTTGTATGCTTTGAATGTAACATGGTTCTGAAATGTTTAATGTAAATTTGAGGGTGCGATACAATATTCCTACAGGTATCACTAGGATGATCCTAGACTAACGGTGCCATCACTAGAGTTTTATTTAGGGCCTTGCAGGGGAAAATAAGAAAAGAAAATATGTTGGACGGGATTTGTTGAGGTGAAACCACTTGACTTATCTAAGAGACTTGTAGTAGTAACAGAATAAATGGCAGCTGAAGTGGGAAGAATCATCAACACTGTACTGACTACCTTGAAGGTAATCGAGGCAACAGAAATTCATCTGAGTAAGAGGCATGACACAATGAGTAATTTAGCAAGATTTATTTTTGGAATGTGAAGACGGGGAATTTCTACAAAATACTCTGTTGTTGCATTTTACAAAGAGAAAGCAATTTTTTAAGACAGGCTAAAAGGGCATTACAACAACTTTACATGATGAGCAAAAGGGGTAATGGAGCAAAAGTTTCCAACTAAACAAGTGTAATCAGATATCAGCAAGGCGGGTTGGACATAAGGGGTGGGTTTTTTTATAATGGTTAAGAATGGTTAAGATCTTCACCTTACAGACATGAAGTGCTGAGTTTGATTTTGCCCTCAGGTTATTGGCTAGGATTAAAATGGCCCTTCAGGGCAGTTAGCCTAATATTCACATATGAATCTATAAACTGGGTTGGGAGCCAGCTATAATGTTTAAGGTGTTTACCTCACAGACACAAGGTGTAGGGTTTGATTCTGACATTGGGTGATTGGTTAGGCTTAAAATGGCCCACAGGGGGCAGTTAGCCGAGTACTAATCTGTGAATCAGAAGAATTAATGTCATTAGAGAGTGAATTGGTCAAAGGGTAATTGGTAGGGAGTTAGTGGAATTTTGAGTATGACCCAATACATATTTAATTAATTGCAGTGTGGGCTGGGTAAATGGGCAAACAGCAAATTTAAACTTCATCTGGCCTTGAAATTTAGTATTCTTACATCACCATCTTAATGCCAGGAGGCTATACTGAATGAGCAGGGGGCGTGGGGAATAAGAACAGTAGAGATGGTCAGCAAATAATACAGGTGACATTGGTCAACACAACCATATCATCTAGGGCCAATTTTTATACCATTGAGTGGCTATCCCTGACAGACTGCACAGGTTGTGATCCATGTACTCCAATTCTGAGGCTACTGAGCACCACAGTTGATGCCAAAAATGGTTGGTGTATACAACTTTTCCCCATAGAGGGTACCATTTAAAGTCTGTGCTGCTGACTCCATTCTCAGGGGACCTCGAAGTGGAAACACTCAGTGTGTTTTGGAGAGGTTGAAGGAACCCCACAAAGACACAAGCACTAGAGGGTACCATTTAAAATCTGTGCTGCTGACTCCATTCTTGGGTGAGTTTGAAGTGGAAACAGAGTGTTTTTGAGAAGTTGAAGGATTCCCCACCAGGTGAAAATGCAAATTCCATTCAGGCATCAGCCAGAGGTCAAGATCGAACCTTGTACTTTGTGTACGAGAGGTGAAAACCTTAACCATTATGCCAACTAATCCCAGTAGTAAACAAATCATATAGCACACCTTCAAAAAAAGTCACAGCATGCTTCATTTTCATTTCATAGGTTCATAGTTTAGTGCTAAACTAATTGCCCTTGCGAGCCATTTTAAGCCTAGCCAATTATCCCTTGTGAAACTCAAACCCTGCACCTTGTATTTGTAAGACAAACACCTTAGCCATTGTGCCACCCTCCCAACTCCATGCAGCCCTACCAAAAAGGAATAAGAATCAAATTAAGGATACAGCCTTTCAAAGAAAACCAAAAATATAATTGAATATTATTCAGAGAAAGCACAGATAAGTACAGAAGATTATAAAATTAAAGGTCATTATGATTTAAATATGTGAACAATGAACACTTATAATGATGCATTCATTGTAAATTGAGCAATAATTAGAGAAAAAAGACCAGATCCGCACCTATATATAACTGGAAAAATGCTACTGACAATATTTCTGTCTTCTCTGTTGAAAGCTGATAAGCTGACATAGAGACATGAAACTCAAAATCAGATGTAACTAATTAAAAAAAAAACATTATGAAAAATCACTGCTGGGTGTTAGGAGTTTCCAAGCATCCTAATGTGAACAGCTAGATATACATGCCCACTGAAGGTACTGCAGGTAAATAAAACATGATGTTCTGTGCAAGCGCTTGCATATAGACAGATGTATACAAATGCAGTGCATGAATAAGCTATCCTCAGGTATTGATGCACTTGCATATACACAGATGTACACGTGTGCAATTCATGGCAAGCAATACCCAGGTACTGAAGTGCTTGCATATACACAGATGTACACGTGTGCAATTCATGGACAAGCAATACCCAGGTACTGAAGTGCTTGCATATACACAGATGGACACGTGCAATTCATGGACAAGCAATACCCAGGTACTGAAGTGCTTGCATATACACAGATGTACACATGTGCAATTCATGGACAAGCAATACCCAGGTACTGAAGTGCTTGCATATACACAAATGTACACGTGCACAATTCATGGACAAGCAATACCCAGGTACTGAAGTGCTTGCATATACACAGATGGACACGTGTGCAATTCATGGCAAGCAATACCCAGGTACTGAAGTGCTTGCATATACACAGATGTACACGTGTGCAATTCATGGCAAGCAATACCCAGGTACTGAAGTGCTTGCATATACACAGATGTACATGTGTGCAATTCATGGACAAGCAATACCCAGGTACTGAAGTGTTTGCATATACACAGATGTACACGTGTGCAATTCATGGCAAGCAATACCCAGGTACTGAAGTGCTTGCATATACACAGATCTACACGTGTGCAATTCATGTCAAGCAATACCCAGGTACTGAAGTGCTTGCATATACACAGATGTACACGTGTGCAATTCATGGCAAGCAATACCCAGGTACTGAAGTGCTTGCATATACAGAAATGTACACGTGTGCAATTCATGGACAAGCAATACCCAGGTACTGAAGTGCTTGGATATACACAGATGTACACGTGTGCAATTCATGGACAAGCAATACCCAGGTACTGAAGTGCTTGCATATACACAGATGTACACGTGTGCAATTCATGGACAAGCAATACCCAGGTACTGAAGTGCTTGCATATACACAAATGTACACGTGTGCAATTCATGGACAAGCAATACCCAGGTACTGAAGTGCTTGCATATACATAGATGTACACGTGTGTAATTCATGGACAAGCAATACCCAGGTACTGAAGTGCTTGCATATACACAGATGTACACATGTGCAATTCATGGACAAGCAATACCCAGGTACTGAAGTGCTTGCATATACACAGATGCATACACATGCAATACACTAATAAGCCATTTCTATGTACTGAAGTTTATGAAAAGAGATAGAATACAAATGAAGTTGTATAGTACAATGATGATATTTAAGAAGGTAAGACATTTATTTTTAAAGGATATCTTTGCATAACAGTAATAAGTGATATTCCTGTATGTGGGTAATTGCAAGTTTAACCAGGTCTGCCTTTGTCCATGCCAGCCAGGGGTACATCCCCTGCATTAATCATGCCCAAATCCTGAATGGTAGATATATATATATATATATATATATATATATATATATATATATATATATATATATATATATATTCTGTATGTATATATATATATATATATATATATATATATATATATATATATATATCAATATATATTAAAAAAAAAACCTAAACCTGTTTCCTACCTTTGCTGTATCCAGGACTGTATGTAAGCTTCTGAGCCCCCCCAAGCTTTCTGTGTTGAAGGGAAGCCTTCTAGGTTATCAGTGGGAGTGGTAAGCACTAGGTAACCTATCTATCACATAAGGAGTGGTTCTGACCCAGAAACTGTAGTTACTGGCCGTTTGGGCAGCTTTTCCATCTCTCTCAAGTTTCTGATTTAAAAGCCCACATTTGCACTTGTTTCCCCCTTTCCTGTAACTAGTTTAGTCCAGATACAGATTCTTAGTTTTAGCACTTGAATTTGTTTATTCGTGATCAGCACTTGTTCAGAACTTGTTGTAAGCACTGAATAACCTACTAATAACTACAGCACTCAACCTTCCTCATTACCTAGAAGAAAACAGTTTTGGTACTTACTTTCCTCACTTGCTTAGAGAAAAACAGCTCTTGTACTCCCTTTCCTCACTTATCTAGAGGAAAATAGTTTTTTATTCAGGCATGTTCAAGGGTCAGCTCCCACTGTTCTCTCCTGTCTATGTGATGAATATGGGTATCTTGGGGCAATGTAGAAATTGTCTCATGTACACAGACAACCCTCTCCTCCTACCACCCAACACTACAACCTGTGAGAGATGCACTTATCTAGCCAAACTGGAGGTAAAGCTCTCTCCAACCAAGACTGAACTTGACAGTCAAGAGGAGAAGGTAAACACTTGCATCACACCACACTCATCACATAGTCTCACTAAAGCTACACCACCAAAATCCACACATAGAAACACAAAAACATTCACAGAGGCTCTCAATAATAATCTGCTCAAGCAACAGAGACCTCCAAAGCAGAAATGCAAGCAACCTCCACCCCCCAACACAACCCAAATGACACATAGCCCGCAGACTCAGTTTGCCACTCAACCACAGCCAATAAGGCAAAACAACGTACTCAACACACTAGTTATAGGTGACTCTATAGTCAGGCACACTGATGTCCCACTCACCAGGCTAAACAAGGAGAAGGTTACTGTCAGCTGCCTGTCGGGTGCCAGGATTCACCACATAACCCACGCACTCAGGTCACTCCACAACAAGTACAAATATGACTCTGTCATTGTCCATGTTGGTGTGAATGACCTGAGATGTACCTCCCTGGACTACATGAAAAGAGACATGGAAGAGCTCTCCGATCTTATCTTGTAGCCCAGGCAGGTATGACCCTAGCCCTGAGTAGCATTCTGCCATCACCCAGAATGATGCCGCAGTACAACGACAAAATGATTGACTTCAACAATTGGCTCAACTTCTGGTGTCATTCTAAAGGGATCCAGTATCTCTCTGCCTAGGATGACATGGTCGACAGACCACGATGCTTTACCAGAGATGGCCTGCACCTGTCACCCCTGGGATTCCGGATACTGGTTAAGGTTCTTGCCGCCCCTATAGTGCCTTTTTTAGGCAAGGCTCAAATGACAAATTCACCACCTTAACAGGAACAGGCAAGCAAAAACTGAGGGTGATGCTACTCAGTGCTAGAAGTCTAAATCTCAAAATGCACTCACTCGAGGCACTCCTTGAAATGGAGAACATCGATATCTGTGCAGTGACTGAGACCTGGTTCATGGCTCCAGAGAGCACCCCTGCACTACCAAGCTATAACTCATACCACACTATTTTGCCATATAACCTGGACCGGAACACCAAAGGCGGAGGTGTGTCCATATTCATTAAGGATATCCACACCTCCAGGCTAGCTGCTCAGCATAATGAAGCCGAGGTTATCCAAGTGCAACTAACTCTGAGCAAAACTGCAATCCAAATTGTAGCTTGCTACAGATCCCCCACCACACCACAGGATTCCCACTCCTCTTTTCTTGATGTACTGGAAAATATTAGGGTTCAACTAAACACTCTAATAATGGGTGATTTCAACTACCCCACCATTAACTGGGAAAACTACTCATGTACCAACTGCTTTGCTCAATGCTTTCTGGAATTCATAAACTCTAATGCCCTGGATCAACTTATCCACACCCCCACCAGGGACAACAATATCCTAGATCTAGTCTTTACCAACATGAGTGACCGGTGTTCCACACCTGAAATCAATGCCTCATTGGTCCGATCTGACCATAAGCTAATTACCCTAGATATTGACATCCTGCCCCCAGCCCCCAGTAAGGAAACCATGGTAAAAAATTCTCAAAAGCCAACTTCATGCTTCTTAAGACAGAAGTGGTGAACTTCATCACACCCATGCAGATGGATAATACAGTTATGACTACTGAATCCTGCACAATTGCACTTTATAAGCACTTACATGAGTGCATGGATTGTGCTATCCCAAACAGAACCAAGACGCTAGCCCCCAAGAAAAGAAAGCCAATCTGGTGGTCCCCTGCCATAAACAAACTGTACAACAGAAGGAAGAAACTGTTGCAAAAGAGAGCAAAATCCCATGAGTGGAGGAGCTCCCTGGTCAGCCTCAGTAAGAATCTGCGATCCCTAATAAAATCCTCCAAAGCTAGTTACAAAAAAAAAAATCACCACTGATTCTAAAGACAACCACAAAGCATTCTATAGCTATGTCAAGAATCTCAATGGTAACACTCAGATCTGCTCTGAGTTACAGCACAATGGCACTAAATATACAGAACCAACTGATATTGCCAACATCTTGGCATATAGATTCAGTGCTAACTTTACCCCTCTCTCGCCCTCTAAAGAGCCCATATCTATACCGGAAGAATGCAAAGTTCCTGTAATCATGGCTGCACAGGTAAAAACCACACTCTCCAAAGCCAAGAACACAGTATCCATGAGACCAGACAACATCCCAGGCTGCATTCTACACGAACTACAGAATGAACTGGCTCCCCACGTAAGTACCATGTTCAATCATAGCCTCACCTCAGGCTCTGTGCCTGCTGAATGGTGCACAGCGACGGTTATCCCACTCCACAAGGGGGGAGCCACCACGGACTCCGGGAACTACCGCCCCATTAGCCTGATCAGCCTGGTCTGCAAAGCCATGGAACATATGGCACATATCATCATGGAACTTATAAACAAAGATATTGGCAATCTCCAAACAATGGACCCCACCCAGTTCAGGTTTGTAAAAGGCAGATCATGTCTCCTAAACCTGATAGACTTCTTTGAAGCAGTCACCAAAGCCGTAGATGAGGGTAAGGTGGTTCACACAGCCTATCTAGATCTTGCCAAGGCTTTCGACACCATCCCCCACTCTGCAATAATAGATAACCTCTGTAAACTAGGTATAAATCCCTATGTCACAAGATGGGTTGCCAACTGGCTCACTGACAGAACCCACACTGTGAAAGTAGCAGACTCAAAGACCAGTGACAAGTGGAGTACCACTAGGTTCAGTCCTGAGTCCTCTCCTGTTTGGTATCTACTTCTCTGAAGTACAGGCTAACACAGAAGGCCTTTGGCTAACGAAGTTCGCAGATGACTAGGATCCATAATCGAAACTCCTAACAATGTGGACATCCTACAAAAGGGCCTCACTGAGACAGATGCCTGGTGCCAAAGCCATGGCCTCAAGCTCAATGCCAAAAAGTGCATTGTCATCCCCTTTGGTAAAAACTCTGTACCCATGAACTACAACATAGGCAGTAGTATACTTAACACCAAAAGTGTGATAAGAGACCTTGGGACACAGGTGGACAGTAGACTCTCCTTTGATAATCACATTGCCACAGTAGTCAGGAAATCCTTCTATGTGGCACACCTCATCACAAAAGGTTTCTCATCCAGAAAAAAAGAGGTAATTGTTCCCCTCTACTCATCACTCTTTAGACCCATTATAGAGTACAATGCCCCTTTTGGTATGTACCTCACAAGACATCTACAACAACTGGAAAGGCCACAGAAATACCTCACAAAGAGGATTACCAGCCTCAATCAGATGCCCTATGCAGACCGTCTCAAAAAACTCCAGCTTTACTCCATCACATATCACCTACTCAGAGGTGATCTCTGCCTAACATACAAAGTTATGTCAAACCCAGAGCTGTTGGACATGCTCCACTTAAAGAAATCCTAATCCCTCCGAGCTACACGCTCTAGGGTCCTAAACCTTGTCACCACAATAAACAGAACATGCTGGAGGGACAGATTCCTGTCCCAGATATCAAACAAAGCTTCTCATTAGCACTCTTCAAGAAAAATCTTGATTATTGGATGGAAAATAGGAAATTCACCCCGGGGATCACTTCTGTGGCTCTGCTCAACAGTGGCACAGGAAAATCATTTTCTTGGGTGGCAAAAGCCAGGGTACTTTTTTGGCTGGGCTTGTATAGACCCCAGGGCCAATAGCCTAGTACCTACCTATGACCTATGAACCTATGAACCTATTGAATGCCTAAGATGTTGTACTTTAATTGTAAATGCACCAGGTTAATGGAACACGGTCCAAGTTCATGATATGCATCTTACTTGTTCTCTCTCTCTTTTTTTTGATTTGCTTCTTTTATTGGATGCAGACATTATAATTGTTTTTCATGCTGCCTGCAAAATTGAAAAATATTGTATTAGTAGCAAATTAGTGTCCATCCGGCTTGTTTAAATGACTGTGTTGGCATTGAAGCTGTTACTAGTAGCCTGACAAATGCACTTTTTTATGGTCTTGCTTTTGCCAGAGACAAGACCAGGGTAATGTCATGGAGGTAAATCGGGAAGTGTCACATGTAATTTTCCTTTTGTGATCATTTTGATTAAATGTAGATCATGAACTAAAAACAGAGAAGATTTTTTTCTAGTTACTGGCTACTATTTGATGCAATACTGGTCATAACATCAGATATTAAATGTGGAATTGGCATGCTGAGACTGTTGGAAAAAGCTAGTAATGGTGGAGGTAAGACATTTTGAGTGAAGATCTCAGAAGTTTCTAGCTCATTCATATATGGTCATTGGTTCTTCTCCTGCATAATAATGGGTGGAAGACCTGCCATCAGGCCTCTGCACACATAGCTCCTACCAATCCTTTGTTCCTCCTACAGGGTAAGAGACAACCCATTCACTGCCCAGTCAATACAAGAGTCCTATGGCTATGCCTATGCCTATGAGTGAGGTGAGAGCTTATCAGCCCATCCATTCACATGAAGAGGTGAGAGTCAGGAATCAGCCGCCGTTTACTCCCATTAGTGTCCATTTCCTCCCAGCCTAACTCTCTCCCCAAAGCACTGGGTGGTATCTGCTTAAGCCACTGCTTTGAAGGTACTGTATGCATGTGTCCTAATCGCATTGCCATGGTTTACATAGGACACAAGCCATACTGACCCAATAGCTGCTACCAGTAATGCCAGAGGTACAGCAGGTTACACTGCCTCATTCCTTCCAAAGTAGGTGAGCCTTGGTCAGCTGCTCACCTCTCACCCTTCCTGCCACGATCCTTCCAGCACTGAGGCCAGTTGTTAAGCCCAGGTTATCTCGGTCATTTTGGCTTTATCCCACAACACCATAAGACTGAGGTCTGGTTGTAAGACAGCTGAAAATCTGTTTTATTTATATGTCATGCAAACTGTAAAATATACTGATTTATAGAACTGTTTTAAAAACCATTATGTGGCATCTCAGCAGTTCTTTATTTTTATTTCCATTACAGTGATAATAAGTAGACAGTGATATACAATGTGCAAATTCTCTGTGAAGCATGAATATTAAAGTAACAGACTGTTAATTTTCTTGTTTCTCCTTAAGCTTTCGATCTGAAAGTGCAAGATGGCTGGGGGTGAGCAGGAAGTGAAGAAGAGTTTTTCCATAATTCCTTGCTTTGTGTTCATTGAGGTGAGTGATAAGCTGATTTTTAACCCCCCACTCCCCTTGGATACTGCATCTAGGTGAACGGTGTGATATACATGTAACATTTGGCAAGGTTTTGTTATTGCTCACAAGATTATTTTATATAAATCAGAACTAGGATTATATGACACATTTATTTTTAATTATGAATCATTGATACATAATTAGTCTCCTCAAACCAGTAATCTGATGTTCGTGCTTGGTGATGACTCTTTAAGAGCCTCTATGGAGTTGCTATAAAAATATACCCTCATTAGAAGTGGTACAGAAATACACTGCATATGATGCCATGAAGCCAGATTTGGGAGCAGAACATCAAACCATTTTTGACAACACATTGCCAGAGCACAAATATAGGCCAATTAATCTTTATACTGTAACTGTATTCTTCAGCATTCTTCACATGGCTGAACATTAATTAAACAATAATATCTGACAAGGTGGCTGATGCAGAAAAATACCAAACACTGAAAACTCATGTCTTAGTTCACATTCACCCACATTTTTTGCTTAGAAAGTCGTCACTATAAAACAAACTTTAGTGTTATAAAATATATCTGAAAGTGACTTCTTTGGTAAAGATTTCCTTCTGTGTTGTAGTTTCCTTTAGCTTGTAACACACACACACACACACACACACACACACACACACACACACACACACACACACACACACCTGCCACATTAATCCATCATGTGGCAGAATGGCATTACTTTCCAGGGAGAATTGTGTTGCAGGAGCTCTGCTACACAGTCTCATGCATGCTTAAATATGGAAGCTTCAGTTTTGACAACAGATAAAAGCTTCTTGAACAGCTGAGTTTGTTAGTTTCCCTACTACCACTCATAAAATAAATAAATAAATAAAAATTCCTTTTGTCTGTCTTCCACTTTCTTGAATTTCATCACCATTTTTAATTTTAAAGTTCATGTAGAATGCACAGTGACTAAAGATTTTGCCACTCATTCTCACTGCTACTGTACACCTTCTCCATTTGTTCGTGTCAGTTCTCTCTAGTCAGTTCAGTTTTCTCTCGATGTAGTTTTAAGGTGTTGTTGCTTAGGGCAAATCTAATTAAAATACTGGTAAAAGAAACTGTCCTTTGATTTGTAATGCGGACCTTTTCTGTTTGGGTCTCCCATGAAAAATAAGCCTTGGGCTCAGTGGAAAACAAATGTTAATAAAATATAAATAAGTACCACATTTTTAAGACCATTTTAATCATGTTGATAATTCATCTTTTTGTCCTAAAAAAAGACGTCAATCTCCTATGGGCTTTCACCTCTGTGTGTGAGAGATGGAGAGAGAGAAAGAGACAGGTGTACAAATAGATAAGTTTACTACATACAATTATTATTACAAGGCCAGATAAACTAGTCTATTTAGACACATGGGCAAAACAAAAGTTACTTATTGGTTAAAGTGGTATACCCATGTGGCATAAATAACTCTTTGTGGGGGTCATCTGTGAGCATTGGCTGGCTAAATGACTTGTTCTGAGTCACACAGTAGCGACAGTTTGAAGAAACCAAACCCATGACTACAGAATGAAATTCATTAGCATGTCATAGCTTTAATCCATTGTCCTAAATCACCAAATACATGTCTGTGTAAAGTCCCTATTCACCTTTGGTGAAAAACATCTTCCATCTCTCCAGCTTTTGTAGGTGTCTGGTGGGATCTACCTCACTTTATCGAAATCCCATATCATTAAATCGCAGTTCGTCAACACTCAGAATATTGAAATCCCACTTCATCAAACCAGCGGAACAACAAAGATCTACCCAGGGTAAGTAACCATTTACCCAAAAAGAAACAAAATCCAAACCATACCATCTTTAACCCACCCAGGTGGAGGGCTATGTCACCCACACCCCCCTAACCAAATATACCAACTCTGAAATCCCACTACAGTTAGGAAAAGGGCAAAGTTCACTGTCTTGCACAACAGGTTACTTACCCTGGGAAGATCTTCATTGTTCCACTGCTTTGATGAAGTGGGATTTCGATATTTTGAGTGTCGATGAACTGTGATTTGATGATGTGGAATTCTGACAGTCAGGTAGACCTGCCTGGTGAGGTACGTGCAAAAGGGTGTATTGTACTCAGTTACTGCTCTGATGAGGGCTGAGTACAATGAAATTATAACATCCTTTGATCTGGATGCCATGACTTTACTTATGAGATATGCCACATAGGACTTCCTCACCACTATGGACAAGTGGTTTATGAAGTTCAGATTACTATCAACCTGAGTACCCAGATCATGTACCACTGTGTCTGTTCTTGGGGGCTGTCTAAAGTGTAATTAGCAGAGGTGTTAGCTTTCCCAAAGGGAATAATTAAGCTTTCTTTGCATTTGGTTTCAATCCACGTCTTTGGCATCAATCATTTGTCTGCATTAATCCTTTATGCTATATATTAGTATTATTTGGGGACTCAATGATTGCTCCCAGTTTGCAGTCATCAGTGAACTTGGTCAACCAGAGGCCTTCCATGTTTGCCTGGACATCTGCGAAATAAATTACAAACAGTAAAGGGACCAGCACAGAACCCTGTAGTATGTCACTGGCGACTGGCCTTTTGCGAGAGACAAAGTCACCCACTTTGACAGTATGTGTCCTGTTGGTGATCCATTTAGCTACCCACTTGGTGATGTAGGGGTTAATTCCCAATTAAGACAGTTTCTCTACAATACCTGAGTTGGGATTGTGTCAAATGCCTTGGCTAGGTTAAGGTAGGTGGGGTGCACGGTCTTTCCCTCATCTGTGGCCTTGATGACCTTCTCAAAGAAGGCAACTAGCTTTAATAGACATGAGCTACCCTTAAAGAAAACAAATTGGGTTGGGTCCAGAGTCTGGAGATTACTTTTGTCCTTACTGATAAAGTCCATAATGATTCTTTCCATGGCCTTGCAGATGAGGCTATTCAGGCTGATGGGTCTATAATTCCCTTGGGTCAGTTGATAGTTCCCTTTTATGCAGAGGGATGACTGTTGCTGTCCTCCATTCTGCCAGAATATAGCCTGTCCAAAGACTGTGGTTGAATAGGGATCCAAGTGGGTCTGCTTGGTCATGTTTTAAGTTGTTCAAAAGGCAACCTGGAATGTTGACTGTTCCCAATGATTTCTTGCTTTTGGCGTTAGAGAGTGCAGAGATGACCTGCTCTCTTGAGATCATAGGCTCAGGAATGGTGGCAGGTATACTTTGGGGGATGACCGGTGGCGACTGGGGGTTGAAGTTTGATCCAAATCTGTCAGCTAGCAGGTTGGAAATTTCCTCCAGTTAAGTATGGGTACTGCCATCCACAATCAGGTCTTTGCACAGCTGACTATTCCCCTTAAGATTTCAGATGTAGTTAAAAAAATACCTTGTGATTTTCCTTAGCCAGGGAGGCTATTTTTGCTTTGTAATTTGATTTGGAGGACTTGACGAGATATCTAATTTCTTTGTTTAGGCTAGTGAGGTATTCTTCATATGCTGATCCAGTTCCCACTTATATTGGGATGTTAGTTTCTTTCTTTTGTTGTATACCCTGTTTATTTCAGGGGTCCAGCAGGGTGGCTTGTTTTTCTGAGAAGACCTGGTTTTAATCTGGTCCTGTACAGCTGATTCTCTACAACTGCTTAAGTGGTTATACAGGGCATTGATGGACAGCACAGGAGTCCATGTTTTCTGGGTTGGGAAAGATTTGAAATTTCTTACGCTATCACTTTGTAGGAGGTAATTTGTCTTCAAAAAATGTTTTTGAGCTTGATGGGGCATCTTGGGTTTGTAAGTATTTAAAAAGAGACTGATTTATGGTCCGACCTTACCAAGGAGGACATGTTAGTGAGAACTATGTCCAGGATATTTGCAACCCTTGTGGGTGTGCTGATCAGCTGTTCCAGAGCATTAGCATTGTCAAAGGCCAAGAACCTCTGAGCCTGTATATTTGTAGTCGTGTATGTTCCCCACTCAATGATAGGATAGTTAAAATCATCCAAGAGTAAGGTCTTGGCAGCATGGTAAGTGACTCCAATAAGTCCAAGTATGTGGTATGCTTTTCCTGTTTCATGGTGGGGACCTATAGCTAGCAATGATGTGATAGGGGATTTTGCCTGTGGTTAATTGGACAAGGAGTAGCTCAAGACAGTCATACTGTCTGACCAGTCTTGAAGTGCACTTATTATCTATGAAGATAGATACACCTCCTCCTTTGGTTCTTTCCTGCTCAGTTTGTGGTTTGACCGTATGGAAGGCATTGTATCTCTGAATGGCCAGGGTGCTTTCCAGCCTTTGAACCATGTCTTAGTGACTACACAGATGTTAGCACCTTCCAAGGTGCGAAGTGCTTCCAGGGAGTGTAGTTTCTTGTTTAGACTCTTAATATTTAACAACAGTACTTTGAGTTTATCTAGAGTAGATTTTGTTACATCTGGAGGTTGGTTATTTTGACACTGTGTAAAAAAGGCAAAATAGGGGTGGCTAATGCCTTTGCCAGTATCTGAAAGCCTAGAAGAGACAGGTGCAGACCATCTCTGGCAAAGCAGCATGGTCTGTTGACCATGTGCTTCAGGCCGACAGATATTGGATCCCTGTGGACTGACACCAGAAGTTGGCCCAATTGTTAAAGTCAATCACGTTTTGTTTGTATTGCGGAATCATCCTTGGTGAGGGTAGAATGCTGCTCAAGGCTAGGTTCGTACCTGCCTGTGACACATAATCTGAGAGCTCAGTCATGTCTC